>NW_015388476.1:55679-76260 GCF_001527695.2 Protobothrops mucrosquamatus
GAAGTTTCGTGACAGACAATTTTTGATGGATATTCGGTCGCACGCTCTCTGGCAAGTCATTGTGGAATTATCTTTGTTTGCTGTGTCTTATCAGTAAAGGCTTGGCAGGCAGCTACGCAGTTGCTGCCAAGGAATTCATTTGCCTTTGTGCCGAGCAGTTTTTCAGGCCTCGGCTGCCTGGTTGGGGGGTGTGGGTCGGTCGGGGGACAGAACACGCCTGTAGCTCAGCAGCAGTGGGGGTGGCAACAGCCCCCGAATGTGCAGCAACCTCTGGGAGGCCTGCAGCAACTGGGTATGCAGCAGCCACCATGGGGAGGCCAGCAACCATGGGGAGCACAGCAACCGCTGATGGCACCACCCCTTAGACCAGGGCTTTTCAACTGGTGGTACGCGTACCACCTGTGGTACATTAGCACGTGACAGGTGGTATGTGGCCCTGCCCAGCCAAGTGTAGTGGGGGAGGGAACGAGCCAGCACAGGGCAGGACTTACTGCAAGAGAGTCCTCCGGAGCTGCAGAGTGGCTGGGGTGAGGCAAAGGCCCCAGGATTGGCACTTCTGGCTCACCCAGAAGAGAAAGGATGAGGAGGGGGGCGGAGACAGGAGAGGCTATAAAAGGAGGCAGTTTGGGCAGGAGAGGGAGAGAGAAAAAAGAGGCAGCCTTGGGAGGAGGCGGAGTCAGCTCTAGCTGCACCGAAGGGAAAGAAGAAGGAGAAGGGTGGGGGGAGAGGAGAGGAGATCAAGCAGGCCAGCCATGAGCCGATCTACAACTTCTGTGGCAGCCATCTGTGCTGGCAGCAACAAACAGGCAAGAAATGCAGTTGTCAAGCCCCACGGGGCTTGCCATTCGCTGGGGGGGGAGAACCGCGACACCCGCAGCAGCCGAGCGCCGCCGCAGCCGCCACAGCCGCCCAGCAGCAGAAAGCCGTAGCAGCCGACACCGCAGCCGCCCGGCTCTCCTCCGGCATCGTCCCAACCTGCAGGTTCGCTCCACCCCCCTCCTCTCGCTTCTCCGCGCCGCCGCCGCCGCCTACCTCGCTCGAGCCGCAGAGACTTCAGGCGCCGTTGCCCAGCTCGAGGGCGAGGGGGGGAGCGTGCGAACGGAGGGCGCATGCGAACGGAAGCCGCGGAGAGCCAGGGAAGACCGCAGACGTCGGGGGAGGGGCCAGCAACGACTGCTGCCTGCAAGACCGCTGCCTGCACGAGCGAGACTGCAAAGGGACTAGCCAGGACAATGGCAGAGTGCAGCTGCCAAGCGGTCGGCGGGACATCACGCCCTACGGAACTATTCCCAGGGAGGGGTGGGGCCGGGCTCTGGAGGAATTTATAGGATTTAGGCGGATGTTGGCTTGCTGCTGGGGGCGGAGGGAAGGGGTGTGGCACCTCGATATACAGCACTGGGAGCAAGCCACTCCCAGTGCTGACTTTGTTTTGGCTGGGGAATAAACCACCCTGCTTGCACCACATTCCTGCGTTCCTGTCGTCTTTCTCTCCTCGGGACGCCGACGGACGGAGAGTGATAGTAAGTCAGCACTCTTCCCTATCTAATCGCCCCATAGCTATTCTCCTTGCTTCGAGGGAATGGCGGAAGGCAAGCAAGACGCTCCTCAGGGAACGAAGGAGGACGTCTTGACTGGAGCTGGAGACCTGACGCCCGCTGTTGAGAGCCTGGAGGCGCAGCCGGCGGTCCGACCCAAGGCGACTCGAGTCACACCCCCTGCGGTCTCCCAGGAGGGCGCGGCCTCCGGGACCACGGGGGAGTGGTGGCAGAGCCCTGCTTTGGCAAACGTGGGGGTGGAACGGGCACGGACCCCCAAAGCTAGGTCGTCTCTCCTGGAGTGGAAAGACATGTCTCAGGCAATGAGGAAGGGGACTGGAGTTATTCCACTGCGCCCGGCGAGTACACGATGGACGTGCTCCGGGAGTGGTTCGGCGAGGCCGGATACCAGGGCCCATCCTCCTGGCAACGGGTGACCGGGTCATTGGACCGTTCGGAGTCGACTCGTTTCCGGCCGCTGCCGCTCCAGCAGCCGAGGGCCCAGCTCCGCAGCCCCAACCAGTCTGGTCAGGTAGGTCAGAGGTTAGGGGCGCGTGGGAGGCACCGTCAAGAAGAGTACCAGGGGCCCAGGGACCTGGGCCCAGGACTCAACCCCTATCCACCCCCCATACAGTGGCGCAGGGTGTGGTCCAGCCAGCGGGCCCATGGGGTCCGGGGTTCGCTTGGAGCCCACCACCCATTCCCATCACCTTTGATGGCAACCCTGACCAGCTGGCTATGTTTATGAGCCACGTGATCAGCCATCTGGACCGGTACGCTCACCTGTACCCGTCCCAGTGGGCGATGGTGGTCACAGTCACCGCAGGATTGCAGGGGGAGGCGGCAGCTTGGGCCGCTGACCTGTACAGCGACCATGCCCAGGAGCTGGGCCATGCAGGATTGTTCCTCGAAGCCCTGCATGCCCGGTTTGAGGACACGGCCCGCCTGCAACGGGCAGAAGCGGAGATATTGGCGCTGAAGCAGTGGGGTCAGTCCGCGGCTGACTATGTTCGGGACTTCCGGCGGTTGGCGGGCCGGTTAAGCTCCCTATGGCCAGAGCGGTTGTTGGTGCACCATTTCCGGGCGGGCCTGGATCAGGACTTGCTCCAGGCCTGCGTGTACCAGGGAGTGCCCAACCGACTTCGTGACTGGTGCAGAGTGGCAGTGGAACTGGACACAGGGTTGAGAGAGTGCCACAAAGGGGGGGGAGTAACTGGCCGGACTCAACGACCCTTGGCCAGGCCGAGGGAGGGTGGGCAGCCAGCCGGTACAGCTAAACTCCCGGTCCCGACTGGTGCGGCCTCCTTCCGCTGCTTCCGGTGCAACCAGCCGAGCCATCGAGCAGCTGAATGCCCAGCCCCCACTCCACGGGGCCCCACAGCCACCGGACGGGCCACACCAACCCCGAAAAAAGGACCTGAGAGATCGAGGGCGGCCAAACAATCGACCCCAGCATCGCAACGGGCCACCCTGGTCGAGGAGGACGCCACAGCAACAGCGAGGTATCAGGCGGCTCCCGATGACAGCGAGGACGACACAGCAAACGATCCCATGGTGAGTGAGCCAGTAAGCCCCTTTGTGCTGCCCATTGTCCTAACCAGCCCAAAGACTGGGATACGAAGGGAATGCCGGGCCCTTATAGATACCGGGTGTACACGGTGTCTTATTAGTGAGACAGTAGCACGGGATTGCGGCCTTCGGTTGCACCGCCTACCCCAACCCGTTCGGTTTGAGCAAGTGGACGAATCCCTCTTGGGGGGGCCCGGCTACCCATGCTACAGAGCCAGTCCGCCTGGAATTGGGCGGGCATTGGGAAACCCTTCGCTTCATAGTCGCCCCAGCTATGACAGAGGCGGTGATCCTCGGCCTGGCTTGGCTAGACAAGTGGGGTCCGACCATATGGTGGGAGGGGGGTTACCGTAAGCTCCGGCTTGCAGTGGGGCCCCAGCCACCAAGAGTAAACCACGAGCAGCAGATCCCGGGGTGTGTGGCCGCTGGTCCACCACAGGGGTGTCAGGCCGTGGCACAGGCACAGGGGAAGGAGCAGGGGCCCTTCCCAGCAGTGTACAGCGACCTGGCCGCTGTGTTCAGCGAGAAGGAGTGCGACTAGCTACCTCCCCACCGCTCGACCGACTGTGCGATCGAGCTCCTACCCGGGGCCAAGTTGCCGAAGCCCCGGATGTATGCCATGGCACCCAAAGAGCTCAAGGAACTACGACGGTACATTGATCAGAACCTGGCGAGGGGGTTCATCCAGCCCGCCCGGTCCCGGGTCGCTGCGCCTTTCCTGTTTAAAGAGAAGAAGGACGGATCCCTCCGCCTGTGTGTCGACTTTCGGGGTCTCAACGCAGTGTGTGTTGAGCACCTATACCCCCTACCCTTAATGAAAGATCTGCTGGCCCAGCTTGGTAAGGGGCGTGTCTTCACCAAGTTGGACCTTCAGGAGGCGTACTACAGAGTACGAATCCGGCATGGGGACGAATGGAAGACGGCGTTCAACTGTCCTCTTGGTAGCTTCCAGTTCCGCGTAATGCCCTTTGGATTGCAAGGGGCCCCGGCGGTCTTCATGCAACTAATCAACCAAGTGTTGCATGAGCACCTGTACCGCGGGGTGCTCGTCTACCTGTATGACATTTTAATTTACACCACGACCCTGGAAGAACACGTCAGCCTGGTACGTCGAGTCTTACGGAAGCTGCTTGACGCTAACTTAGATGTAAAACTTTCTAAGTGCGAGTTCCATCGCTCCCAGCTGGACTACCTGGGGTATCGCATTTCAGGGGATGGCGTGGAAATGGACCCATGGAAGGTTCAGGCAGTGCTGGAGTGGCAAGCTCCCAGGACGCGTCGTCAGTTACAAAGCTTCCTGGGATTTGCCAATTTTTACCGGCAGTTTATTCCATCCTTCGCTGCCGTTGCCCATCCCCTAACGGACCTGTTACGTACCAAAAATCTGACTGGCAAGCCGAAACCTGGTCAGCCATTGCCCTGGACCCTGGTGTGCCAAAGGGCTTTCGAGGACCTGAAAGCCCTCTTTGCCAAAGAGCCGGTGTTACTCCATCCACAGCCTGATGCCCCTTTCGTGGTCCAGGCGGACGCCAGCGACGTAGCCGTCGGAGCGGTACTCCTCCAACGGAACAGTCACGGAACCCTACAACCCTGTGCCTATACGTCTCGCAAGTTCACGACGACTGAAAGGGCATGGGCGATCTTGGAGAAGGAGGCGTTCGCTGTTCGGTGGGCACTGGCGACGTGGAGGCACCTGTTGGAGGGGGCAGCCTTACCGTTCGAGGTATGGACTGACCATAAAAACCTCGAGGCATTGCAAGCACCACGACGCCTGTCCCCCAAGCACGTAAGGTGGGCCCAGTACTTTGCCCGTTTCCGGTTCACCCTGAAGTATGTGCCTGGGGGGGAAAATTTCCTGGCGGACGCTCTGTCGCGTATGCCGCAGTACCATAGCAAAAGGGAGGAGGTGGTACAGGCCATCATGCCGCCATATAGCCAAGGGGTCGTGCGGCTCAACCCCAATCCAGTGGGGGCTTGCACGTTGCCAGGTTTGCAGGAAGCCACTCGGGCTGACGTCTGGCTCCGGGACCACCCGAGCCTGTTGACACAGAGGGAGGGGGTAGCATGGAAAGGCGACAAGATGTACGTTCCTGAGGTGCTACGAAACACTGTCCTCAACCGGTGCCATGATGCCAAGCAGGCAGGACACTTCGGGTTCCTCAAAACCTTACATCTATTTCGACGACAGTTCTGGTGGCCCAGAATGAAGCCGGAGGTGGAAGCATACGTGAAAACGTGTCACATGTGTGCCACTGCCAAACCCCGTGTGGGAAAACCGCTGGGTCTGTTGCAGAAGGTTGCCGACCCGCACCGTCCGTGGGAGGAGATCGCCATGGACTTCGTCGTCGACCTACCAAACAGCCGTGGTCACACTGTGATCTGGACGGTCATCGACCTCTTTTCGAAGCAGGCCCATTTCGTCCCCTGCAAGGGCCTGCCTTCAGCGCAGCGGCTGGCGCGTCTCTTCCTCCAGCATATATATTGTCTGCACGGAGCACCTCAGCGCGTCATATCTGACCGGGGAGTGCAGTTCACCGCACGGTTCTGGCGTGACTTTCTCCGGCTCCTTGGGACGTCCCAAGGCCTCAGTTCGGCGTACCATCCCAGCACCAACGGGGTGGCGGAACAAGCAAATGCTATGATAGAGCGATATCTACGCAGCTACGTCACCTACCAGCAGGACGATTGGGTGGACCTCCTGCTGTTCGCTGAAGTGGTTTACCCCCTTTCGGGTAGTGCATGGGGTGGACTTCGTTCCCATCCCCGAGTGGCCCCAGGGGACAGTCACCCCCCACTCCCCACCTACCTGGATCGCACGGGTAACGGACCTGTGGGGAAAGGTAAAAGATGCCCTAAGGCAGGCCGAGGCTGCGGTTAAAACGCAGGCCGACAAAAAGAGGGGGGAACACAGGCCCTTTCGGGTGGGGGACTGGGTGTACCTGTCGACAAAATACATCCGGTTGAAGGTACCCTGCAAGAAGTTGGGTCCCAAATACATAGGGCCGTTCCAGATAACACGGGTACTTAACCCGGTAACCGTACGGCTGAGACTACCCCCCTTGTTGGGGAAAATACATCCCGTATTCCACGCAAGCCTACTAAAGCTAGCTGCTAAGGCCCCGTTGCAGTCCGCGCCGGGACCGGTCAACGGGTCCCAGTACGAGGTACAAGAGGTACTCGACTCCCGGACTCACCGTGGAGGGGTGCAGTACCTCATTCGGTGGAAAGGGTATCCCCTATCCGACGCTTCATGGGTGGGGGAAGGGGACGTCCATGCCCCTCGTCTGGTGCGGGCATTCCATCCCAAACACCCGGGGAGGCCAGGGACCGTCACAGGTATAGGCTTAACCTGACCCACGTCCCTTTCTCTTCCAGGAGGAGCCATGGTAGAGGGGGCTGCATGTCAAGCCCCACGGGGCTTGCCATTCGCTGGGGGGGGAGAACCGCGACACCCGCAGCAGCCGAGCGCCGCCGCAGCCGCCACAGCCACCCAGCAGCAGAAAGCCGTAGCAGCCGACACCGCAGCCGCCCGACTCTCCTCCGGCATCGTCCCAACCTGCAGGTTCGCTCCACCCCCCTCCTCTCGCTTCTCCGCGCCGCCGCCGCCGCCTACCTCGCTCGAGCCGCAGAGACTTCAGGCGGCATTGCCCAGCTCGAGGGCGAGGGGGGGAGCGTGCAAACGGAGGGCGCATGTGAACGGAAGCCGCGGAGAGCCAGGGAAGACCGCGGACGTCGGGGGAGGGGCCAGCAACGACTGCTGCCTGCAAGACCGCTGCCTGCACGAGCGAGACTGCAAAGGGACTAGCCAGGACAATGGCAGAGTGCAGCTGCCAAGCGGTCGGTGGGACATCACGCCCTACGGAACTATTCCCAGGGAGGGGTGGGGCCGGGCTCCGGAGGCATTTATAGGATTTAGGCGGATGTTGGCTTGCTGCTGGGGGCAGAGGGAAGGGGTGTGGCACCTCAATATACAGCACTGGGAGCAAGCCACTCCCAGTGCTGACTTTGTTTTGGCTGGGGAATAAACCACCCTGTTTGCTCCACGTTCCTGCGTTCCTGTCGTCTTTCTCTCCTCGGGACGCCGACGGACGGAGAGTGATAGCAGTGGGGGAGGGGTTACCCTCCATGAGGAATGAAGAAAGGCAGCAATGAAGAAAGGCAGCATCGGCTGGAGGTGAGGCACGGAGGGAGGGAGGGATCGATGGAGGGAGGGAGGGAGATGGAGAGTGGAAGGATTCTTATGTGCTTTTGTGACTTTGAAGTTCTGGGATTTGTGCAATGTGGGCTTTGTGTTTGGCAATTTCTATTTGGCTGATGGCTGATGTCTTGTGTTAGCTTCTATTGCTCTGCTATTGTTAGCTGTAAGTTTTGCTGCAAGGGATTTTGAAGTATTTTTCTCCTGAATGGATTTTGCCTGTAGCATTCCTTTACTTATGAATGGAGCCATTTGGGGAGGTTGCCTTAGCCAACAGCCAGTACTTACTACATTTTTTTTCTTCCTTAAGTGCCGGCTCCTTAACTTTCCTTTCTAGCCAGTAGCTAAATCTTAAAGGGGAATGCGCCTTTTTAAGCTAGTTCCCTCAGCGGCTTGTCTTTTCTGTCTCTGGAGGCTTTTCCTTGTTTGATGAATATATGGAAGAGAGAAAATATGGAGGGGGGGTTCAAATTCTTCCTTCAGAAGGAGATGGGAATGAGAAAGAGGGAGGCAGGGAAGGAGGGAGGGAAGGAAGTCCCGCCTTAGCACTTGGCCACCAACAGCCCTGCCATTGACTTTGCTTGTCAAAAGGTTGCAGTAGGAGATCACATGACCCTGGGACACTATGACCATCATTAATATGAATCAGTTGCCAAGCATCCAAATATAAATCACATGACCCTGGGCATGCTGCAATGGTCATAAGTGTGAAAAATGGTCAAAAATTTCAGTGCAATTGCAACTTTGAACAGGTTTTTTTTGTCAAGTTTTTGACACCTTGCTAGGTGGTACTCGAATATTGCCATATCCTAAAAGTGGTACAATCGGTTAAAAGGTTGAAAAGCCCTGCCTTAGAGCACCTTTTGATGGAGACCCGGAGAAGCTGATCTTCCTCAACCAGGTGCGTTCCCACATGAACCGCTGCGCCTATTTCTACCCGAGCCCAGCCACTATGGTCGACGTGGTTGCGTCCAACTTGGAAGGGGAAGCATCCGAGTGGCTGAACAATTTTTTTAAAATATTTTATTGAGTTTTATAAGGGTAATAAAGGAATAGGGTCAAAAAGGATAAGACTGTTCTGTCCCCGTTCCGACCCACACACCCAAACAGCCAGCCGAGGGTTAAAGACTTCTCCAGACACCACTTCACAGATAAGAAACTTGGCAGCAGCTCCGTAGCTGCCTGCCAAGACCTTTTACTCCAAGCACACAGAAACAAAAACAATACACACAGTTTAAAGCCACAGCAAACTACTTTGCCAGAGATTCAGCTTTTGCCCGTCACAGAGGTCCAAATGGCCACCACCACCCTTTTATAGCCTGTGGGGTGTGGTCCAGTGACTCAGCTTAATCTCTGGCACGTCTCTTTTTCTGCTGCGCATGCTTGTCACTCCTACGCTGGCGTGGATCCAGCCACAACTTCTCTTCCTCATTATCCGACACACCTGGCTCCTGGCCAATCTCAGAAACACCTGGCTCCTGGCCAATTTCAGAACCACCCTGCTCCTGGTCAATCTCTTCTCCGTCGGGAGACACCTGAGGCATTGCCAAAGAGGAGGGTCCTGGAGAGGGAGGCCTAGCCATCTCCTCTCCTTCATGTTCGGAGCCTTCTTCCTCCGATAAGAGGGGCTCACAAGACGGAGCCACAACAAAGACAAAGGGAAACATACAAAAAGGTAAGACCAGGGAAAAGGGATAACACAAAAGTGGGATTAATCCCACAAAATAACATTGCTTCAGCAAGTCTACCAGTCCGGGTATACATATTAAATCTTAATAATTACTCTATTATTAAACAACTTTCAATATAATCATGTAAATAACCAATTAATCAATAAATCTCATTCATTTCACTACTTAACAATGCTTAATACTAATTAATTATAATAACTTTAAAATAATAATATATTACATATTAATTATAATTTACCATATTGTTTAAAATCACAAGTATGGAAAGAGGAAGAAGAAGAAGAGAAAAAAGAACAAGTTCATAGAAATAATCATGGAATATAAATACAAATTATCAATTATCTCTTTAAATTTCATAACCTTTTCTCATTCTAGCGTGTTTCTAACCAATAATAAATTTTTCCCCATGTTTTAAAGTAAATTGTGTCTTCTTTCTCTTTCATTTCTTAAGTTAATCTATCCATTTCTGCACATTCAAGTATTTTTGTTATTATAGTCTGATCAGATGGTAAGTTTTCATTTTTCCAAAATTTAGCAAATATTATTCTTGCGGCTGTCAAAACATGCAATATTAAATACTCATTCTCTTTTCCATAATTCAAACCTAATATTCCTAACAAACAGAGTTCTGGTTTAAATTCTATCTGTATTTCAATCTTCTTTTCTAGCCACATGTGAATCTTAAACCAAAACTTCTTAGCATTAGGACATATCCACCAGAGATGGTAATAAGTGCCTGGTTGTTGTTCACATTTCCAACACATATTTGATACATTTTTAAACATTTTCTCTAATCTAACTGGTGTCATGTGCCATCTATAAAACATTTATATAAATTTTCCTTATATGCAGCTGCTTTAGTAAGTTTGATATTTCGGTCCCATAGTTTTTGCCAATCTTCTAAATCTATAGAATAACCAAAATTCTTTGCCCACACTATCATTGTTTCTTTCACTTGTTCTTCTTCCATCTTCCAATTTAGCAAGAATTTATGAAGTTTCTTAATCAGATTTTCATCTGTTTTCAAAAGTATTTTATCTAGTGGTGTCTGTTCTTTGTAAAATCCCATTACTTTTACATCTTTTTCATATCTTGTTTGAATTTGCAAATATGACCACCATGTTAGATCAATGCCAGTTTGTTGAAGTTCTTGCCTATCTTTAAGTTTTCCTTCTTTATCTAAAATGTCTTTATAGGCCACTGGTTTATCATAGTTAATTAAATTCGGATATGCAAATGCTTCCATTGTGGAAAGCCACTCAGGTATTTTCATATAAATTTTCTTTTTAATTATCTCCCACTCTGAGAGTAATACATTCCTTACGGTTTGGGTTTGGAAATATTTATGTACTTTATTTTTCTCATACCAAAGGAAAGCATGCCAACCCAGTTGAGAATCATGTCCCTCTAAATAAAGAAGTCGTTTATTTCTCAGTGTGATCCATTCTTTAAGCCACAACAAAATAGTGGCTTGGTAATAAAGTCTCCAGTCTGGGAGCCCAAAGCCCCCTCTGTCTTTTGATCCTTGTAGCAGTTTAATTTTGATTCTTGCTTTCCCTTGCCATATAAATCTCATTATTGTTGCATTTAAGTCATCAAAAAATTTCTGGCTTAGTTTAACAGGAACCGTCTGGAATAAAAATAACAATTTAGGTAGAATATTCATCTTAATAGTCGCTATCCTTCCTAGTAGTGATAATTGAAAGTTTTTCCACTTCTCCAAATCCATTTTTATTTGATTCAATAATCTTCCATAGTTATCTTCTTTTATTGTTATACATTTTGATGTTAAATAAATACCTAAGTATTTAACTTTTTTAACTATCTGGAGATTTGTTTTTTCCACAAATTGAGCTTTCTGTTTTTCTGTTAAGTTTCTTGTAAGTACTTTAGTCTTTTTCCTATTTATTTTCAACCCAGCCACTTCTCCAAATTCCTCTATTTTCTGCAAAAATTTAGTGGCTGTTTCCAAAGACTCCTCCAAAATAAAAGCCAAATCATCTGCAAAAGCTTGTAATTTATATTTCTGATCTTTTATCTCCAGTCCTTTGATCTCCCCATCTTGTCTAATATTCCTGGCCAACACTTCCAGTGTAAGAATAAATAACAAGGGAGACAATGGACATCCCTGTCTTGTACCTTTCCTAATCTCAAAATTATCTGTATAGTCTCCATTTATAAGTATCTTTGCTGATTGTTTATTGTAGATTGCTTGGATAGCATTTATAAAATTTTCACCAAAGTCCATCACTCGCAGTTGATGAAACATAAATTGCCAGTTAAGATTATCAAAGGCTTTTTGTGCATCCAAAAATATCAATGCCATTTGTTTCCCCGATGTTTTTCATAGTATTCTAAGACATTTAAAATAATTCTTAAGTTATTCTTTATCTGTCTTTTAGGCAGAAAACCATTTTGATCTGAATGGATAAATTCATTCAAAAATTTCTTCATTCTTTCCGCTATTACTGCTGTAAATATTTTGTAGTCCACATTTAATAATGATATTGGCCTATAGTTTTTAATTAGTGTGAGATCAGTATCCTCTTTGGGAATCAGAGAAATATTGGCTTCTGTCCAGGATTTTGGTATTTTCATCCCCAAAAAAGTTTCATTACAAAGATCTTTCAATATCGGACTTATTATATCTTGTAAAGCTACATAAAATTCTGCTGGTAAACCATCAGGTCCCGGAGTTTTATCTTTTTTTTGTCTTTTTATAGCCTCAGTAATTTCCATCATTGTTATTTTCTCGTTCAACATATGTTGCATGTTCTCTGGTATCTTTGGAAGGTTTGCTTTTCTTAGATATTCCTGTATTGCCTCCTTGGAAACCACCTCCGCCTTGTATAGGTTATAGCCAACCCTCTAAAATATGCTTTAGCCGTATCCCACACATTTTGAAGCGATGTTTCTTCTTTTTTATTTTGAAGAAAAAATCCATTTCCTTTTTCGCTAGTTGTAAAAATTCTTTTTCTTTCAATATAGATTTATTCAAGGACCATCTAATTTTTTTCTTAGTTCCTCTCCAAGTCATCTTTATTGGGTTATGATCTGCCCAAACATTAGTTTCTATCTCAATTTCTTGTACCATCGTATTAAGTTCCAAAGATGTCCATATCATATCAATTCTAGACCATGATTTATGTCTATTTGAGTAAAATCTATATTGTAATTTCTTTGGATTTTTTTCTCTCCATATATCTTGGATACAGAGTTCTTCTGTCATTTTTAAAAACGCTTTAGGTAATATATTTCCTCCTTTTCTCCCTTGTTTGGCACTTTTGTAGTCCAAAGTTCCATCTGTTATTGCATTAAAGTCTCCCATTATACAAAGATTTTGATAGTTTAAATCTAATATTTTTTTATATAGTTTTTGGTAAAATTGTTCGTGTTTATCATTTGGTGCATATGTTGCTACCATCAGTATCTGTTTTTGATCCATCGTTATTTCCACCATTAATATTCTTCCCTCTTCATCCGCATAGATTTGTTTGGAGTTAATCGTTTCTTTAATGTATAGAGCTATTCCTCTTTTCTTTTGAAGTGCTAATGCAAAGTGAAGTTTACCAATTTTCGGTTGTTCTAACAACTTATAATGTTGTCTTTTAATGTGTGTTTCTTGAAGACAAATTATATCCATTTTTAATTTTTGTAATCGTGTAAAGATTTTTCTCCTTTTTGAAGGAGAATTTAGTCCATTTATATTCATNCCCCTTCTTCTGTATATGTGTTTTTAATTTCTTCCTCCTCTCTTGGTTTGACTGCTCCTTCTACTGCCATTTCTTCCTGTTTCTTTGTTTCTCTCTTTGTACCGGATTCAGAGTCACCTCTTTCCAAAAATGCTCTATGGTTGCCAAAAAATTCCATTGCTTTAAGTGGTGTATCCAGTCTATATCTTTTGGTATCCCAGTAAATTAAAATCCCTTCTGGAATCAGCCATCTGAAATTCACTCCTTTTTCAATTAATTTCCTAGTTAGAAACTGGTATTCTCTTCAGGCTTCTCTTATTCTCCTAGGAATATAATAATAATAATAATAATAATAATAATAATAATAATAATAATAATAACAACAACAACAACAACAACAACAACAACAACAATAATAATAATAATAATAATAATAATAATAATAATAATAATAATAATAATAATAATAAAAAGTTGGAAGGGACCTTGGAGGTCATCTAGTCCAACCCCCTGCTCAGGCAGGAAACCCTATACCATTTCGGACAAATGGCTGTCCAGTCTCTTCTTAAAAACTTCCAGTGTTGGAGCATTCACCGCTTCTGGAGGCAGATTGTTCCACTGGTTAATTGTTCCAACTGTCAGGAAATTTCTCCTTCTAGGTTGCTTCTCTCCTTGATTAGTTTCCTTCTTGTCCTGCCTTCAGGTGCTTTGGAAAATAGCTTGACTCCCTCTTCTTTGTGGCAGCCCCTGAGATATTGGAACACTGCTATCAAGTCCCCCCCCCCGTCCTTCTCTTCATTAAACTAGACATACCCAATTCCAGCAACCGTTCTTTATATGCTTTAGCATCCAGTCCCCTAATAATCTTTGTTGCTCTTCTCTGTACTCTTTCTAGAGTTTCAACATCTTTTTTACATTGCGGTGACCAAAACTGGATGCAGTATTCCAAGTGTGGCCTTACCAAGGCATTGTAAAGTGGTATTAACACTTCACGTGATCTTGATTCTATCCCTCTGTTAATGCAGCCTAGCACTGTGTTGGCCTTTTTGGCAACTGCAGCACACTGCTGGCTCATATTTAAGTGATTGTCCACTATGACTCCGAGGTCCCTCTCACAGTTACTACTATTGAGCAAGGTACCCCCTATACTATACCTGTACATTTGGTTTTTCTTGCCTAAATGTAGAACCTTGCTTTTTTCACCATTGAATTTCATTTTGTTAGATAGCGCCCAGTGTTCAAGTCTGTCTAGATCCTTCTGTATCTTAAGCCTGTCTTCTGGAGTGTTGGCTATTCCTGCCAGCTTGGTGTCGTCTGCAAATTTGATGAGTTCCCCATCTATCCCCTTGTCCAAATCATTGATGAAGATGTTGAAGAGCACAGGGCCCAGAACAGATCTCTGGGGCACCCCACTACACACTTCCCTCCATGTAGATGCGGTTCCATTGAGGACCACACGCTGAGTATGGCCGGTCAGCCAGCTACAGATCCATCTGGTGGTGATGCTGTCTACCCCACATTTTTCTATCTTGTCAAGTAGTAGGTTGTGATCTACTTTATCAAATGCCTTACTGAAGTCCAAGTAAATTATATCCACAGCGTTCCTCTGATCCACTAATTTTGTCACTTGGTCAAAGAATGCAATAAGATTTGCCTGGCATGATCTGTTTTTGACAAACCCATGTTGGCTTTTAGTAATGATTTTGTTTGCCTCTAGGTGTTCGCTGATTCATTGTTTGATTATCTTTTCCAGAATCTTCCCAGGTATTGAGGTCAGGCTGATAGGTCTGTAATTTCCTGGGTCCATTTTTTTTCCTTTTTTGAAGATGGGAACTACATCAGCTCTTTTCCAGTCCTCCGGTAGTTCTTCAGTGCTCCAGGATCTTTGAAATATATAGTTCAGTGGTTCTGAGATCACATCTACAATTTCTTTTTATTTGTATTTCAAAGGTTCATCTCTTACTCTTCTCAAAATCTCATCTCTTGTAGATCTTTTAAGAAACCTAACATGTACTTCTCTGGGGACTTTATTTCTTCTAGCATAGTTTGAGTTGACTCAATAGATCTGGTCTAATTCTCCTTCCATTTGCTGTTTCCCAGTTCCTAATGCGTCTGCCAATAATTCGGTTATCAAGCCTAGGAGATCCTCTTCCTTATCTTCCATTATATTTTGAAATCTTAAAAAGTATGAGGCTCCTAACAAATAGGAGAGGTAAACAATAAAAATAGTAAATGGGAAAAAAGAGCAAAAGGGAAAAAAGAAAAAAGAGAAAAAAAGAAAAAAATACCAAAATTTGTAATCCAAAGTATTCTGTTCGAAGGAATTCTTGTTATTCACTCTTTCAAAACAGCTTGTAAAAATTCCAGGTCAAGCTGTATTTGTAATCCAGGGAAGTCCGATGACTTCAAACACAGTTATTATTTATAATTGTAATCCATCCTGTAAGACAGGGCAATCCAAAAAGAGTCTTTCTTTTCCAGCTACAATTTTCAGGACTTTAAATTCTAAGGACACCAAAATGTTTAAACTATAAGTTATGTCTGGGCATACAGCCAAGTTTTGCTCCAATCAGAGCAACTCAGTAAAATAAAGACAAGGAAAAAGAAAAGCAAGGTTGCATGTAGTTCTCAGTTTTGCACTAGATGTCATTAGACGTCCATTCCCACCATACTTTAAAAAAAGTTTAAGAAGTTAAAACCCAATTATTATTATTATTATTATTATTTATTGAATTTATATACCGCCCTATCTCCCTTACGGGACTCAGGGCGGTGAACAGGCGATAATAAAAACCAAGATAAATATACGCAAGTTTCTGTTCTAAAATCAAATTAAATAACAGGCCTGCTCTAAAATATCCCATACAAAACCCCCACTAAAACATAATCAAACTACGCCAGGCCGGCTGCACGGAATAGATGGGCCTTCAGGGCTTGGCGAAAAAGGCACAGGTCCGCAACTGTACATAGGTCGGGGGGTAGGTCATTCCAGAGGGCAGGAGCTGCCACAGAGAAGGCTCTCCCCCTGGGGGTCGCCAGCCGGCATTGACTGGCCGACGGCACTCTAAGGAGGCCCTCTCTGTGGGAGTGGACTGGTCGAAGGGAGGTGTTTGGTAGGAGGCGGTCTTGCAAATACCTAGGTCCATTGCCATGGAGCGCTTTAAAGGTTGTTACTAACACCTTGAAGCGCACCCGGAAGGCCACAGGCAGCCAGTGCAGCTTGCGCAGGAGAGGTGTTACATGGGAGTATCTAGAGGCCCCCAGGATCCCCCACGCAGCCGCATTCTGAACTAGCTGGAGCCTCCAGGTGCACCTCAAGGGGAGCCCCATGTAGAGAGCATTGCAATAGTCCAGGCGGGAAACAACGAGGGCTTGAGTGACCGTGCGTAGAGTGTCCCGATCCAGAAAGGGGCGCAACTGGCGTATCAGGCGAACCAATGGTTTCCAAACAAGGAATAAACAAAAAAAAAGATTTATAAATCCAAAAGTTTTCCAAGTTATCCTTCTTTTATGCCTCAGTCATCTTCACAATATTGTTATAAGTCAGTTTTAATTTCCCCAAAGCTTAAACTGCCACTTATAGTTCAGGAGGGAGGGGTAAGGAAAAATCCCCCCCTCCCTGGAGCTTGGGGATTTTGCTTTTGAATGCTGTTTCCCAGAACCGGTATTTTCACTTGTAGAGAGATAAGGAAAGTAGTCTCACCCAGATCAGCTGTTTTACCTGTTTTACCAGAGAAAATTTGTTGTCTCCGACAATCAGCTGCTTCTGGCAGACCGCATGGGTGCGGTCAGCCTTTCTTCCTGCCAGTCATGAGGGCTCCTTTGGCTCAAGCGGGCCAGCTACCGCTGGCCGGCGATCTGAAAAGTTTTACCCTTTGGACAGTCGCCTCTACGGGGCGACTTTTGGTCCTATTGGACTCCCCAGCTGGTAGAAATCGGGCTTGGGGAAGGGAGATTCATTCCTCAGCATCCATCTTGCAGCGACGTCACCGGAAACTCTCCAATTTTTTTTTACCAGTAGTCCCACAAACGTCTTTTGTTTTCCTGCATACGGCGGCAGAGAAATGCGACGGAGAAACACGACGGAGCTGGAAAGCAGGTTAGTGAAGAAATGCTTTTGAGAAGAGAGAGGATCTGGCTGGTGGTTCTTCTTATGGCAGAAAGTGCAGGGGCTGTAATCATGACCCAAAGCTCAGGAACTGAAATGGGGCATCTGCTTGCAAGCATGACTTTGGGGAGGTGGGGCCATCATGGGAGGGAGGGAGGAAGATACCCCACAGAGATGCCCCTTTGGAAAATTGGGAGCAGCAGCAGCAGAATTGCAGGAAGGTTCCTCTGAAGCTTTTTTTCAGTCTTTTGCTGAATGGGGAGAATCCACATTCTGCATCAAGTAAACTTTAAAGAAAGTTAAATATTCTGGCAGGAAAAATCCAGCAGCAGGGAAAAAACCCAGGTCTCATGTACGGGGAATCTGCACTGCCCACCTCCCCCCGTGCCTTCACTTCGCTCAATTGATCAGCCGGCTATCGTAGAAGTGAGGTTTAGCAGGCCAAACATGCAGGCAGAGGCAGAGGCACAGGGGGAGGTGGGTGGTGCAGATTCCCTGTACGTGAGACTGGGATTTTCCCCCCACTGCTGGATTTTCGCTGCCAGACTGTTTAACTTTTTAAAAGTTTACTTGATGCAGAATGTGGATCCTTCCTGGATGCTACCCAGCAGCCTCCACTACCTCCTGCTGGAGCTGCCCCATGCACCCCAGAGACCAGGCGGGGCACACACACCCTACACTGCGTAGCTTTGGCGGGTGTCTGGAAGGTGGATGGAGGCAGCTCCCACCACCACCTGCCTCGCCTCCCCTCTTGCAGCAGCTCCAGAGATCATACCAGAGATCTGGGGCTTGGTGGCAGGCCAGGCGGAAGGCGAGGCAGCAGCAGAAGAGCTGCAGGTGAGGTAGAGGCCTAAGGCAGCCAGGAACAGCCCCACGCCCGCCTTGCAACAGCCAGTAGTCAGGACAGGCAGGCCCGTGGTCTCTGCCTGCTCCAGAGTCATAAGGTGAGCTGTGGAAGAGAGGGGCCCTGGGTGGCAAAGTTGCCTGGTGCTGCAGGCATGGCGGGGGGTGGTGAGAATGTGCCGGAAACACCTCCAGGCGCCCAAAGAGATGGAACGAGAGGCAAGTCCAGTCCAGCTTGGGGTGTCGCTTTACCCACATTGCTGATCCTGCCGCTATGCTGAGTTGTGCCATGCACCTCCTGAGAGCAGAGTGGCCAGGAGGGAGAAGAGCCCTCGCAAGGCCAGTAGCAGCACAGGCAGCTGCTCAGCAGCCAGCACCATGTCTACCGCGGCCAAGAAGTGTCCCGGCCACAGCAGGGCCAGCAGGCAGGGCAGGCAGAGGCCGCTCCCACTCCTGTCGACCCCTGCACTCGCCACCTCCTGTACGTGAAAAAAATAATATAAAACCGGATTTTATTTTCAGGGAAACACGGTATTTAGTGGAAAGGTAGAATTTGTCTCCAACTTTAAAATCCTTTGGTTTAGCATGCTTTTTGTTGGCTTGATTTTTATGTGCAGTACACGTGTCATCTAGTGCCCTGTGGATCACGGGCCAGGTGTTTTGTAGTTGGATGATTCAGCCAGCCAGTGAGGTGATCTGGGGTGTGTTTTGGGGCAGTTCTGACATGGCAACAAATTCTTGTCCCATAGCCACTTTAAAAGGTATAAAACCAGTGCTACTATGCACTGAGTTATTGTATGCCACTTCTGCAAATCGGAGGATGTCAGACCAATTTTCTTCTTGGTAATTCATAAAACACCTAAGTATTGTTCTAGGACCCCATTAAGTCCTCTCACAAGCCCCATTAGATTTTGAATTATGGGAACTGCTGAGTCCTTGCTTGGTGCTTAATAGTTTTATAAATTCTTGCCAAAATTGTGAAATGAATTGAACTCCCTGGTCTGAGATTATGTGGTCTGGCGCCCCATTTAGGCTGTAGTTGTGTTGTATGAAGAGCTTTGCTAGGGTGCGGGCTGAAGGGATCTTTGAGCAGGGTATGAAGTGCACCTGTTTGGAAAACATGTCTGTCACAACCCAAATAATGGAGTTTGCTGAGCTTTCAGGGAGCTTGATGATAAAATCCATAGAGATTTCCTTCCAAGGAGCCTGGGTTTTGCCACAGGCTGTAGGAGTCCTGGCACTTTCTCTGGTTGTCGTTTTGCCACTGCGCATACTGGGCAATTAGCCATGTATGCCTCAATGTCTTTTTTTCAGGGATGGCCACCAGAATTGGCATTTTATCAGGATTTTCATGAACCCAAAGTGCCCTGCTGTTTTTGAATCATGACTTTTTCCCAGGACCATAGTTCGTTGGCTCTTAGGGACATACAGTTTCCCTCCAACCCACGCAAGGCCCTCATGTAAAGTGAAGTCATTTTTATGGTTGTTAAACCAGTTGTCTTTTAGGGCTGTTTTCAGCACTTCAATTACTTCATTAGGCATGGTTTTAGGCTGCTTTGCTTGAGCTCTTGAAATGACTGGGGCTGCTATTTGCCATGAAGGGATAACTGGTTGGACAAGTTCCAGCTTAGCGCTTTTGTATTGTGGCACGCTGTGGATACAGCTTCCGGCAAAAAATTGTGCCCCCCTTACCCCCTGTAAGGTAAAATTGAAATGGTTAAAGAACTGTGCCCAGCAGACCTTTTGGGGGGACAGTTTCCTAGGGGTTTTAAGGGCCTCCAGGTTTTTATGGTCTGTTCAGACCTCAAACGGGACTTTGCTTCCTTCTAGGAAGTGTCTCCAGGTCAGGAGTGCCCATCACATCACATAAGCTTCCTTTTCCCATACTGCCCATCACTGCTCTGTTTCTGTGAGTTTCTTTGAAGTGTACATGCAGGGTTGTAAATCCCCCTGTTCATTTTTTTGTAGTAATACAGCCCTCATAGCTCCATCACTAGCATCTGCTTGGATGCCAAAAGCAGCGAACAGCCGTTTTAATTTCTCAAAAGCAGCCTGGCACTCCATAGACCAGTGGTTCTCAACCTTTTTAATGCCGTGACCCCAACCGGTCGTACGTCGAGGACTAAACCGGTCATAAGTCGAGGACTAAACCGGTCGTAAGTCGAGGACTAAACCGGTCGTAAGTCAAGGACTACCCAACCGGTCGTAAGTCGAGGACTTTCCCTGCCCGGGAGCGCCGCGCATGCGTGGTTCCGCCCCCTGCGCCGGGCAAGGCATAGCTGCCAAGCGGCAGAGACGGAGCAGGCCGACCACCAGCTGGCCCAGCCCAAGGGAGGTAAGGCACCCACCGGAAAAGGGGGGGGGAAATGGACAAAAAAATGGCGGACAAAAAAAATGGCGGACAGCCTTGCTTGGCGACCCCCTTGAAATAGCCGATCGACCCCAAATGGGGTCCCGACCCACAGGTTGAGAACCACTGCCATAGACCATTTCAAGGGTTGGCTGGGTTTAGGCTTTCCCTCCCCTTTTGTTTTTAACAGGATCGTAATTTATTTATTTATTTATTTATTTATTAAATTTATATACCGCCCTATCTCCCTTGCGGGACTCAGGGCGGTGAACAGGCGATACTAAAAACCACGATAATAAATAGTTTGTTTTAAAATCGAATTAAATAACAGGCCTGTTCTAAAAACACACCCGTAAAAAACCCCACACTGAAACATAATCAAACTACGCCAGGCCGGCTGCACGAAATAGATGGGCCTTCAGGGCTCGGCGAAAAAGGCGCAGGTCCGCAACTGTACGTAGGTCGGGGGGTAGGTCATTCCAGAGGGCAGGAGCTGCCACAGAGAAGGCTCTCCCCCTGGGGGTCGCCAGCCGGCATTGTCTGGCCGACGGCACTCTAAGGAGGCCCTCTCTGTGGGAGCGGACTGGTCGAAGGGAGG
>NW_015388476.1:76290-80377 GCF_001527695.2 Protobothrops mucrosquamatus
GGTGTTACATGGGAGCATCTAGAGGCCCCCAAAATCCCCCGCGCAGCCGCATTCTGAACTAGCTGGAGCCTCCGGGTGCACCTCAAGGGGAGCCCCATGTAGAGAGCATTGCAATAGTCCAGGCGGGAAACAACGAGGGCTTGAGTGACTGTGCGTAGGGCGTCCCGATCCAGAAAGGGGCGCAACTGGCGTATCAGGTAGGGTTATTTGGGCAAAAGAAGGTATGAACTGACGATAGAAATTTGCAAACCCCAAGAAACTGTGAAGCTGTTTCCGGGTCCAGGGTGGAGCCCATTCAAGGACAGCTCTCATCTTTTTGGGGTCCATTTCTATCCCCTTATGGGATATACAATAACCCAAATAGTCAATTTTGTCTTTGTGAAATTCGCATTTGGAAAGCTTAGCATACAGTTGGGCAGCACGGAGTTTCTTTAGCACTGCTCACACCAATTTCATGTGCTCCCCCATGGTATCAGTGTAAATCAGAATGTCACCAGGTACACTAGGACCCCTTTGTATAGGTGTTCATGCAGGACTTTGTTTATCAGTTGCATGAACATGACGGGGGTGCCCTGGAGCCCAAATGGGAGAACCCAGAACTGGAAGCATCCCAGGGGACAGTTAAACATAGTTTTCCACTCGTCCCCTTCTTTGATTCTCACTCAGTAATAGGCTTCTGGTAAGTCCAATTTAATGAAAACCTTCCCTTTAGCCAGATGGTCTAAGATGTCTTTCATTAACGGAAGGAAGTAAACATTTTTGATGCAAATGGCATTCATTCCTCTATAGTCCATGCATAGATGAAGGGACCCATTCTTTTTTCCCTTAAAAATCACCGGGGCGGCTACCTGTGGCTTAGCAGTTTGGATGAAGCCCCTTTTCAATGTTTTGTCTATGAAAACCTGGAGTTCTGTGAGCTCTTTTGTGGTCATAGAGTACAGTTTCAGTTTGGGTAACTTTGCCTTGGGAGGATCTCAATGGAGCAGTCCATTGGCCAGTGAGGGGGAAGCTCATATGACCCCTTTTCACTGAACATCTCTCTCAAGTCCCAATATTCTTGGGGGATGTGTGGGTCTGGTGGTGACTTCCCTCACATGGCTCTGCCTAATTCCTCGCTTAGTGTGGTGGGTGGGTGGGGTTGGCTGGGGCCCTTCTCAGGGGTTTCCCACTGTTCCGCTGCCTGAACTTTAGAATCCACTTCCTCCAATTCATATAAGGGTTCCACTTCAGAAGCCATGCCATGCCTAGGATTAATGGTCTCTGCATCCCTGGGGTCACAATAAAACTTAGAGTCTTGATGTGCATCCCCATTCTCATCGCCACAGGTTCAGTGACAAATGTTGCAGTTGGCAGAAAGCTACAGGTATCTTAAATTCCCTAAGGCGCAGTCCCAATTTTTCTACCACTCTAGGGCTGACCAGGCATCTGGTACAGCCCAAGTCCAAAAGGGCAACCAAATCACCTTTACTCCCCAAAGACACCTCAAGTTCTATGGGAGAAGAAGTAGGCCGGTGAGGAGAGGCCTGGCTGCAAGGTAAGTGGGTATGGGGCACGTGGGGCAGCTCCACCCCCCACCCCCACCCTAGCTTGATTTTTAGGTGTGTGCCTCGCCCCCAAACTAGGGCTTATTTTGGGGGTAGGTCTTATATTAGGCCCACACCCAAAAATCAAGCTAGGGCTTATTTTCTGGGTAGGCCTTACTTTCGTGGAAACAAGGTAGCTTTCTTATATGAAGAGTATGGGCTTAGCCCAACTATCAATACATGCTAAGAGATATTCACTACATTTCAAGTAAAAATTATACTCATTAAGAAATATATGAGGTAGGAAAGTCTTATTGCTATCTAAACTACAGCAGAGTGCATTTTAAAAGAGACAACAAAAGAGAAAAACACAGGGATTTATTTGACTAACAATAGGATACATCACAGTCAGACACAGGACAAGGTGAAAACCCTTCCCTTTTTTTGTGTTTTTCCTAATGTCCAAAATTGTGCTGCCCCTCTCACTCACACACACACTTAACTGTGGTTTAGTGAGTTTATTAATATTCCCCAGCAATTCCCTTCACCAAAACTCAGAACTGTCCCAATTAAGCCCAGCCACGAGCAGGCCAAGATTAGTCCACAAAGCAATGGCCCAATAGTCCCCAAAGCAATTGAAAGTTGCTCAAAGTAAAATTTTTGAATATCTTATGGAGCAACTACTATCTTTTTCATATGAAAATTGGTTTATGTTGGGGGACTGGAATGAACTGACTATACCAGCTGTGGACAGAACATCTATTGAGGGGATTAAACCCTCTCAAGGAAAATTACCAAAGACCTTTCTAAAAAACTTGCAAATATAATTTTAAAAGTTGATATTCTACCTAAATCTTTCTCTGACCATAATCCAGTGCTTTTGGTACTTAGAGGAAGGAGTTTGAGCTTTAGATGGAGACTAAATGAATCTATTCTGCAAAAGGAAATGATCGTAAAAGATTGCACAAAGAAATTACTTGAATGCTTTGATAATAATTTAGGCAAAGAGACAAGTTCAATG
Source organism: Protobothrops mucrosquamatus (assembly GCF_001527695.2). Taxonomy (NCBI): domain Eukaryota; kingdom Metazoa; phylum Chordata; class Lepidosauria; order Squamata; family Viperidae; genus Protobothrops; species Protobothrops mucrosquamatus. The sequence continues at coordinate 78,835 of NW_015388476.1, forward strand.
ACAGTGTGGGACGCTAGTAAAGCTGTTATGAGGGGTCATTTTATACAGTATAATCGATTAGAGAAGAAAAAACTTCTGGAAAAGAAGCAAAAGATTCTGGAAAAAATTAGACAGAAAGAAATTGAATTGCAAAAGACACCTATGGACTCTAAAATTCTACATCAAATTAAATTGCTATGGCAACAATTGTCCATGTTAACAGTGTCAACGCTGCAAATACTGTATATTCTTGCTTTGACAATATGCAAAGCTGTCTGGCATTTTTATAGTTAAACCAGGCAGAAGGGGAAAAGAAACCGGATGTAAATCACATCTTCCAAGTTGATTGGAAGATGTGAACCATGACCCCAAAAAAGGGTGGGAGGGAAATGTCTGGAATGCTATGCGTAATGGAAGAGAAGCAGTTCTAAGCATTCCCCCATGCTGTGCTGACATATCTGTAACATTAATAAACGCTTTTAGGAGAAAACATGTCTGAAAGTCCTTTTAAGTGTTTCGTTACTCAGACACATGACATTATGCTTAGAACTCCACTCCTTTTACAACGATCTGGGGTCCCGAGCCTCACCCACTCCCTCTAATTTTGAGGGTTCTGGAAAAGACTCGGCGAAGATATCAAAATGCAGAAAAAAAAAAGTGTCTGAAGCCAGCTTTTTGAATGTGGCAGATTTCCCAGGGGGGGGGGGAATCGAAGGCCGGCAAGCCGGGCGAGAGAGGAATCTGGCAGATTTCCCAGCTGGGAGCGAGGCCAAAAATCGATGGAGAACTGATAAGCGAAAACCCTGCTGAAAACCAGACAGCATTGCCAATAAATGAACGTGAGTCACAATTAAGGAATTCTTACAGATTGCCTTCACCCCCCCACCAGCCATCTGTCACTGAAAACTCGGGCGAGTGGAAATACCCACCTGCAGTTCACAGTGGGTCATTAGATGTGGCAAAGAGATGTAAGGAATTAAAAGTGCGAAGCGGAGAGCAGCTCCTGTGGAGAGAGGCCCCCAGCCCCACCCTTGCAGAACTACAGCCGGTGAGCTTGCAGATCAGAGGGGCCCAGCATGCACAGTCACAATTGGGAGGCCTGCAGCAGCAGGGGGTACTACCAACCCCCGCTGCCCAGCAGCAGAGAGGCCACCAAACATTGGATGGGCAAGCAGGATGGGGCCAACAGCAACTGGGAGCACCACATCAACAGCAGGGAGCCCAGCAGCCATGGGACCAACCACTGGGGTGGGACCAGCAGCAACAGCCCCAGTGGAGGCCTCAACAGCCTGTTTTCCAACCAGCTTTCAAGGCAACCTTCGATGGAGACCCAGAGAAGCTGATTTTTTTTCTTAACCAAGGGCACTCTCACTTGAACCGTTGGGCCTACCATTATCCGGACCCAGGTGCCATGGTCGACGTATTTGCATCCAACCTAGAGGGAGAAGCAGCTGAATGGCTGAATAACTTATATAGTGAGCAAGCCCCCGAATTGGAAGATCCCCACCTTTTCCTCTTGGGTCTGAAGGAACGATTTGAGGACCCATCCATAGGCCTCAAAGCG
>NW_015388476.1:81087-82490 GCF_001527695.2 Protobothrops mucrosquamatus
ATCCGGACCCAGGTGCCATGGTCGACGTATTTGCATCCAACCTAGAGGGAGAAGCAGCTGAATGGCTGAATAACTTATATAGTGAGCAAGCCCCCGAATTGGAAGATCCCCACCTTTTCCTCTTGGGTCTGAAGGAACGATTTGAGGACCCATCCATAGGCCTCAAAGCGGCAAGACAAATTCACAAAATAAGACAAGCTGGAAGGCCTGCCCTGGAGTACGTGCGAGAATTCCGCAAGTTAGCAGGCCGAACAGAGGGGTGGTCCGAACAATCCCTGGTTCAATACTTTATTGAGGGATTGAACGATCACCTCTCTCAAGCTTGCATATATCGAGATGTACCTGATCGGCTACATGAGTGGTACCAGACAGCAGTGAAGCTAGACGTTAAGCTCTCTCGCTATAAGAAGCCTCCCCCACCCCAACCCGAGCAACAACCAGAGTTACCCGGACAGCAATCACCCCCACGAAAACCCTCAACTACGACATTGGCTGAAAGACCCAGGCCACCGACACGCCCTTCCTTCAAGTGTTTCCGGTGTGGACAAGAAGGACATCGAGCGGCCACCTGTCCAATCCCCTACCCCCGATGGCAGAGTGAACCAGAACCAGCAAGGTGAAAGAAGCCTGCTCAGCAGCTGACGAGAGAAAAATCCAAACGGCTCACGCAGGAGAACACTGGGACTCCGGTTGGACCCGCCCCTGATCTACCCTCCTTTGACAGCGATGATGAAGGAGAGAAAGATCCGATGGTGAGTCAACAAATCCCGTCTTTTTCACTGGCCGCCAAGCTTATAATCCCTAAGACCGGGGCACAAATGGACTTAAATGTGCTAATTGACACTGGATGCACCCGCTGCATCATTAGTCGGCAGTTTGCAATAAAAATGGGCATACGGGCAAAACAGCTTTCTGAACCGGTGAGGTATGAGCAAGCCGATGGCTCCCTGATGGGAGGGACTTTTGTCACACAATTGACTGAGCCCTTACGCCTAGAAATAGGTGCACATTGGGAGTTTATTCGCTTCCTGGTAGCTCCAAAAATGACTGAGGTGGTGGTCCTAGGGTTAGCCTGGTTAGACAAATGGAAACCATTCATCTGGTGGGAGAAAGGAATGAGAACCGTGAGACTGCCTATAGGGCCTAACCCCCCTCTTGAGTCAACGGACATTGCAGGGCACTTTAGGCCACCCAATGAGCGAGTGCACATGGCCACCTCACCGACCCCGCGCGAACCAGTCATCCCCAATGAATACCGGGACCTGGCGGAGGTTTTTAGTGAAAAAGAATGTGATGTCCTACCCCCTCACAGACCCAATGACTGCTCCATCGAACTGGTGCCAGGAGCCAAGCTCCCACGACCGAGAATGTATGCTATGTCCCCCCTCGAAATGGAGGAGATG
>NW_015388476.1:85308-88132 GCF_001527695.2 Protobothrops mucrosquamatus
GTTCACAGCGAAGTTTTGGAGGACTTTCCTTGCATTAATTGGATCATCTCAAGGCTTATCATCTGCTTTTCATCCAGCCACCAATGGGGCCGCGGAAGCCGCTAACAAAATGGTGGAGCAATATCTAAGGTGCTACGTTTCTTACCAACAGACGAACTGGACTGATCTTCTCCCTTTTGCGGAGGTGGCGTACAATAATGCTGTGCACAGCAGCACCGGTTACACGCCTTTCAGAGTAGCCACAGGAAAAGAGTTCAACCCAATACCTGAATATCCTCAGATGCCCTCCGCTTCCCAGACACTTGACCAGTGGGTGAAGGGGTGGGAAGAAGTTTGGAGAAACACAAAAGCAGCTTTAAAAAAGACTTTTGAAACCTATAAAAAGCAGGCTGATAAAAAGAGGGCTCCCCAAAGAACATTCCAAGTTGGGGAAAAGGTTTATTTGTCAACTAAATATCTACGCCTCAAGTTGCCCAGCAAGAAATTGGGACCAAAGTTTTTTGGGCCTTTCCCCATAGTAAGGATCATCAACCCAGTCACAGTAGAGCTAAAACTCCCTAAACTCTTGGGGAAAATTCACCCAGTTTTCCATTGTAGCTTGTTGAAGCCATATCGGAGCTCCACATTAAGACCTCCTCCTAAGAAGGCACCTGGACCCCTCGTGGTTGCGGGGCAGACCCACTATGAAGTAAAGCGTATTCTTGACTCTAGAATCTTTAGAGGGAAATTGCAGTATCTAGTACAATGGAAGGGATACCCGTTGTCCGAAGCCACCTGGGTGAAGTCCAGTGAAGTAAAGGCTAATAGATTGGTCAAAAGGTTTCATGTGAAACACCCCAACAAACCGAAAGATGACTCTTAACGTATGCTTTGGGTTGCTTTACAGGATCTGACTTTTCGTAAGGGGGGCCGGATGTCAACGCTGCAAATACTGTATATTCTTGCTTTGACAATATGCAAAGCTGTCTGGCATTTTTATAGTTAAACCAGGCAGAAGGGGAAAAGAAACCGGATGTAAATCACATCTTCCAAGTTGATTGGAAGATGTGAACCATGACCCCAAAAAAGGGTGGGAGGGAAATGTCTGGAATGCTATGCGTAATGGAAGAGAAGCAGTTCTAAGCATTCCCCCATGCTGTGCTGACATATCTGTAACATTAATAAACGCTTTTAGGAGAAAACATGCCTGAAAGTCCTTTTAAGTGTTTCGTTACTCAGACACATGACAAACAGTACAAGAAATAGAAACAAAATTGAAGTATGCAAAACAAAGACATTTTGAGTTTGCAAATAAACCAGGAAGAAAATCTGTGAAGGTAGCAATGTAATAACAGACAATGAACTTATCAAAAAGTCTTTTCATAACTTTTATTCCAATTTGTATAAAAACAGGAGTTACCGTATATACTAGAGTATAAGCCGAGTTTTTCAGCACATTTTTTGTGCTGAAAAATGCCCCCCTCGGCTTATACTCGAGTCAGCTCACAAAAGAAAAAACTGGGAGCCGCATAATGTGTGCGCACATACGCGCGCGCGCACGTGCGCACAGAACAGGAGGCTTGATTTAAAGAGTGGAGCCTAAGGCGAGACTTGCACCGGCTCTGCCCCCCGTCCAGCTCTGTCCTGGCTTCTCCTCCCCTTGGAAAAGACTGCTCTCCCCCCACCCCACGCTCTCCCTCTCTGGGACTTTCTTCTTTCCGCCTTTTGGTGCGAAGGTTCCCAGGGAGCGGAGGAGGAGGCCGACGGGGAGAAGGAGCTGCGGACTCGCCTATCTAAGCCTGCTGTGGGAGGCTGGAGTTGAGGCTTCTGGCTCGCTCTGGGAGAGGTGCTCAGAAAAGAGAGGATGAGAAGCGGAAAGTGGGAGAAAAGATGTCTTCCACCTCTCTGGGGTTCTTTCGCTGGGAGGGCGAGGAAGCAGCAGTTCTGCTCCGCAGGAGGTGGGAGCAGGCAGCCTCACCTTCAAGCTCATCTCCAGCAGCGGCGGCGGAGCCATCTGGTGCTGTTTACATGGCCGTTCGTCCGTGTGACTGAGATAGGCAGCGGCACCAACTCTGGTCTGGGGAAACGAGAGCGGAGCGGGGCAACGCTGCCTATCTCAGTCACGCGGACGAACGGCCGTGTAAACAGCACCAAATGGCACCGGGGACATGCGTGGCCGGCTCGGCTGCTGGCCCTGGCCGCAATGCTGCGGCTGCTCTGCTTGACCGGCCCCTGCGAGCCCCTCCGCCAGCCCGGCTGCTCCCCCTGGGCACCCCTCTTGCCCTGGTGCCCGCCTGAGCCACCCGGGAGGCAGCAGAAGGAAGAAGGGGAGGAGGAGGGCAAGAAAGCCTCCCCAGCTGGGACTCTGCGCTGCCCAGGCTCACTCTCCGCCCATCCAATGTAGCCGCTGCCAGCTCCTCCGCCGGCCCGGCTGCTCCCCCCCAGGAACCCCTCTTGCCTTGGCACCTGCCCGAGCTGCCAGTTGGCAGCAGGAGGAATAAGGGGAGGAGGAGGGCGAGGAAGCCGCCACCCCAGCCGCATCCTCAGCCGAATAGGCATGCCGAACGGGTGGGGAGGGGGAGCAGGACGGGAGGCAGTGGCTCCGGTGGTGGTGCGGCCCGGCCGCCGCCCCGACCACATCCTCAGCCGAACGGGTGGGGACGGGGAGCAGGATGGGAGGCAGTGGCTCCGGTGGTGGCGCGGCCCGGCCGCCGCCCCGACCACATCCTCAGCCGAACGGGCGGGGACGGGGAGCAGGATGTGAGGCAGAGGCTTCGGCGGCGGTAGTGCAGCCTGGATGCCACCCCCGCCGGTCCTCAGCCAAACAGGCGGGGACGGGGAGCAG
>NW_015388476.1:90726-98301 GCF_001527695.2 Protobothrops mucrosquamatus
GCCGCCGCCCCCGCCGGTCCTCAGCCAAACAGGCGGGGACGGGGAGCAGGATGGCAGGCAGCGGCTTCGGCGGCGGTGGTGCAGCCTTGCCGCCGCCCCCGCCGGTCCTCAGCCAAACAGGCGGGGACGGGGAGCAGGATGGGAGGCAGCGGCTTCGGCGGCGGTGGTGCAGCCTTGCCGCCGCCCCCGCCCGTCCTCAGCCAAACAGGCGGGGACGGGGAGCAGGATGGGAGGCAGCGGCTTCGGCGGCGGTGGTGCAGCCTGGCCGCCGCCCCCGCCGGTCTTCAGCCAAAGAGGCGGGGACGGGGAGCAGGATGGGAGGCAGCGGCTTCGGCGGCGGTGGTGCAGCCTGGCCGCCGCCCCCGCCGGTCCTCAACCAAACAGGTGGGGACGGGGAGCAGGGTGGGAGGCAGCGGCTTCGGCAGCGGTGGTTCAGCCTGGCCGCCGCCCCCGCCGGTCCTCAGCCAAAGAGGCGGGGACAGGGAGCAGCATGGGAGGCAGCGGCTTCGGCGGCGGTGGTGCAGCCTGGCCGCCGCCCCCGCCGGTCCTCAGCCAAACAGGCGGGGACAGGGAGCAGGATGGGAGGAAGCGGCTTCGGTGGCGGCGGCCACTGCAGCATCGTCGGGGGTCCCCGCCGCCCCAGCTTGGCCACCCCCCCCGCTGCGTCCTCAGCCCAAGGCCGGGTGCACCATTGGTGGCCGCGCCGGCAATGGGGAATGCTGCCGCGGCGATGAGGGGGGGAATGCTGCCGCGGGGACGAGGGGGGTCCCAACCCGTCGGCCCGCCGCCCTCACAGCCCAAGGTCTCCTTTTCCTGCAGCACCGAGGGCGGCGGCGGCGGCAGGACGGCGAAGGGGCGCGGCTGCCCGCTCACCGCCTCTTCAGCCTCGCTCAGCGTGACCGGCAGCAGCGGCAGCGAGAGGACGGCCAAGAGGACCGCACAGCAGTGGGTAAAGGGCTGGGCAGGTGCCACGGGGGAATCCGCTGCCCGTGAGACGGCCAAAAGGTGCAGGCAGAGAGGGGAAGCTCCGGAAGACCCCCGGCGACCCCCCCCCGACTAACAAAGGCGGCGGTGGAGCAGGGCAAGGGGAGACCCGCCGGGCAGGGAAGAGGTACCCCGAGACCGGCCACCCGCGGCTCCTTACCAGGGACACCTTTCCAGCAATCCTCCCGGCCACCACGTGCAGTACGAAGAGGGAAAGAGGTTTTTGGGCAGTCCCACAAACCAAAGAAGTTCAGCCAATCAATTCAAACTTCATGAGAAGTTTGAATTGATTGGTTGAACTTTTTTAGTCCCACCTTTTGTTTTCAGACTGCACATGGTGGCTGAGGACAGGGAGCCGCAGGAGATGGCTGAGCCGTGGGTTGCCGACCCGTGCCCTAGGCTTATACTCGAGTCAATAGTTTTTCCCAGTTCTGTGTGGTAAAATTAGGTGCCTCGGCTTATATTCGGGTCGGCTTATACTCAAGTATATACGGTATATATGTTTAGAATAGACGAATATCTTTTAAGACAACAGTTGCCTAAATTATCACAGACCCAGAGACAACTTATGAATGACCCAATAACTACCTTTGAGATTTCAGAAGCTATTAAAAAAATGAAATCAGGTAAAGTTCCAGGCCCGCATGGCCTTACAAGCCAATATTATAAGTGTTTTGAGGATGAACTTCTTTAGCCACTAAAGGACATAATGAATGAAATATTACAGGGGGGAAAGATACCCCAAACATGGAAGGAAGCAAACATTGTGTTGCTACCGAAGGAGGGTCAAGATACCACAAAGACAAAGAACTGCAGACCAATTTCATTATTAAGCAAGGAATATAAACTCTTTGCTGCAGTTTTGGCAGAAAGACTAAAGAAGATCTTACTAGAATATATTCACGAAGACCAATCTGGCTTTCTGCCAAAAAGACAGTTAAGGGACAATGTGAGGACTGTTCTAAATATTATTGAATATTTACAATATCATAACAAGAAATAGACAGCTCTAATATTTTTAGATGCAGAGAAGGCCTCTGACAATCTAAATTGGGTATTTATGTTTAAAGTGTTGGAAGAAATGGACTTTGGAGAGAATTTTATTCAAGGAGTTAAAGCTATTTATACATCACAGCAAGCAAAAATTGTTATTAATGGTGACTTAACTAACTCATGTGAAATTCAAAAGGGCATGAGACAAGGATGTCCCTTGTCTCCTCTCCTGTTTATCTTGGTGCTGGAAGTTTTGAACAGAGATATTAGGCAAGATGAGAAAATAAATGGTATAAACATCAAGAAATAAGCTTATTAATTGAGGGCATTTGCTGATGATTTGGTTATATTCCTGCAAGACCCCCAAAATAATATAGAATATTTGATGAGGAAGTTAAATGAGTTTGGGTCTTTAGCAGGTTTTAAAATAAATGAACAGAAAACAACAATGCTGACTAAGAATATGTCATCTCAGGATAATGATATATTGATTTAAAAGTCGGGTTTTAAGGTTGAGAAAAAGGTGAAATATTTGGGGGTTATGTTGACAAATACAAATAAAAAATTGTTTCAAAACAACTATGTGCCTCTTTGGAATGATATTAAAAAGGACCTACAAAGATGGGACAAACTTCATTTATCATTATTGGGTAGGATCTCTGTAATTAAGATGAATGTTTTACCAAATATGCTTTTTCTGTTCCAGACTTTACCAATACTTGCAACTGATGCTCCATTTAAACAATGGCAAAGGGATATTTCCAAGTTAGTATGGCAAGGGAAAAAACCAAGAATTAAATATAAGTTATTGCAAGATGCTAAGGAAAGAGGGGATTTGGGTTTACCAGATTTGAAATTGTACTTTGATGCACATTACCTGGCCTGGTTAAAAGAGTGGGTGAACTGGGGGCGGGGCCAGCTGTCAAAAGGAACGGGTGTGTTGGACGATTCTCCGGAACGTCTACACTCGCTTTCGACCATTTGACGGACCTTTTGAGGTCCCGGATTCCTTGGAGGGGGATCCGAAATCAAGAGGCGCCCTGAGGAGCGATCTCTGGCGGCGGTCGAGATTGGCAAACTCAGGAAGAGCCTTGGAAAGCCAAGCGGAGGAAGGAGACAGCCTTTAATGGCCGCGAAGAAAAGACAGCCGACAGCTGACCGATGATAGCGGTGATCTAGTGGGATAGATGTGACAGATCCAGTCAAAGTAATTCTGACGTCTCAGTAGGAGTGATCCGGTGAAAGAATCTGCCGGAGGTTTTCTGGAAAGGATGGAAGAACTAAGGAGCCCAGAAGAAAAGAGGAGAGGAGCGTCTCTCCTCGCTCTTTCACTAGCGGCGAAAACAAAGTTCGGGCACAGAAGGGTTGCCTGCATTGGTGCAATTATACTAGTTGGAGAACTTCAAATTGACAAGGAGCTTCCTTTGCCTTTCTCCTTCTTTTTTCTCCTTTCCCTCTCTCCTCCCCCCTTTCCACAAGGGAAGTCTAACTTCGAGAGGCAAAGGCATTGTAAAACCACAGAGTGAAAGTGCGGAAGAAGCTAAGGAAGCAGACATTTTGTTCTGAGACTGTAGGCTGAACACTAGAAATAACAGCAAGAGAGACACCTGCTGGCTGAACTGAGAACAACTCAGGAGGGAAAGTGGAGAGGAAAGAAGGGAAAGAAGATAAGAGGAAACAGCAAACTTGTGACTTAAAAATACACTTAGTTCTGTCTGTAAGTATAAATCAGAAAGTAGTGTAAAATCTCTTTTCTTGACCTCAAAACCTAAAAGATACTATAAGGAACCATAAGGAAAATACATAACCATTGAACCTTTTGAAATTATGGATTTTAGCTTTTAATCAAAAATTGATTCTGGACTATATTTACTGATAAGCTTATTGTGGATATTGATTTTTGTTAAATATAGGGTTAAGTATATGAATACTAGTATCCAATATATTTAATTGATAAGTTACTATTATATACAAAGCATAACATACTAAGTTTTAATAGTGACAATTTAGATACTCTGGAGAGAAACGTAAAAACTGTAAATAAGTGGGGTGGCTGGTTTGAAGAGCTGAGAAAGATGACAAGCATTCCTAATCTCACGAGAGTTGGAATAGGGAAGAAGCAGACAACACATGCCTCAACAATGGAACCAAGCCCAGCTAGGCAAAGATCCCTGGAAGAGGTGACACAAAGAGACACAGCAAACTCATTTAAAGAGTTGCAACTAATGTTGCAATCAATGCAAGAGGTGATGTGTAAAAATCATGAAGACTTAAAAAAAAGAGAGATAGGGGAAGTGAGAAACGATACAGGGGAACTTAAGGAAAAGATGAGGTCTATGGATGGGAAATTTGAGTGCTTTCAGCAACAGATCATGAAAAATGAACAAAAATTACAGGAAATGGAAGAAAGAATGGGAAAAGAAGAACAGAGAGTAGATGAAATGAATGAGAGATTAGTTCAGGCAAACAGGGAATTAGAATTGACAGTCATTTCCCTGGAAGTAGAGAAGGCTGCCTATTACCTACGGATCCAAAATATTAGAGAGATGAAAGGTGAAGATTTACCAGTAATGGTGACAGATATTCTGGCGAGGGCCCTAGGGACTAGTAAAGAGGAGATGGCAAATGAGATAGATGAGATTTACAGAATTCACACGAACTATGCGAGACGGCACAACCTCCCCAGAGAGGTCCATATTAGATTCGTTAAGAAATCTGTCCGAGATCAAATACTATTTAGGACCAGAGACGATCCATTGGAATACCAAGGCAGACAACTAATTGTGCTTAAGCAAGTACCTAGAAAGGTGAGAGATATGAGAAGACCTTACCAACGAATAACTTCTAAATTGATAAGAAAAAATATTAATTTTAGATGGTTGGTACCAGAAGGGATTATGGTTGTGTGGCAGGAAAAGAGGCTTTGGCTGGATACAATAGACAAAGTAGAGGAATTCTATAGACAAAATTTTGGAAGCGAGGAGGAATTAGTTGAAAGACAGGCAAGAGAAGAAGGTGAGATCCTGCCACAGGCCAAAGAAGGAAAGGAATTGCAAGGTGATGATATAGAGATTGAAAAAGACAACGGGAAATATGATGAGGATAGACTTAAAGCAATTAAAGAGATTAGATCGACAAGGATGCCAGTGGAAAGAGAAGTACAAGCTAAAGAGTCTAGACCGACAATAGTAACAAGATCCAAATATAGATAAAGAGGCAAAAGAAGAAATTGAGATTATATCCCTGAACGTTAATGGTTTTAACTCCCCATTAAAGAGGAAAAAATTCTTAAATAAACTGGGCAAGATGAATTTGGATATAATAATTCTACAAGAAGTTCATATAAAAAAACAGCATCAACATTTATTAAACTGCCCCAAGCTGGAAAATATGTTTGCAGCGCTCTCACAACAAAAAAAAGCAGGAGTAGTAGCATATATTAATGAGGAAATTCCAACAAAACATATTTATAATGATGAATATGGTAGAATCTTAATAATAGAAGCAATTTTGAACAAAATAAAAATAGCTCTTGTGGGAATCTATGCTCCCAATGAAGGTCAGAAACAATTCTATAAAAAACTACATAGTATTATTAGTGAGTTCGAATATGATAACATTTGTATAATGGGTGATTTCAATGCGATCAAGGATAGACAATTGGATTATAAAAGTGATAAGACTAGAAAAGGAATTAGACCAACATTACCTAGTACTTTCCTAGAAATGGCGGAGGAGTTTAACATTCAGGATATTTGGAGGGAGAGGAATACAGGGAAAAAGCAGTATACGTATTTTTCGGGGCGACATCTCTCATAGTCCAGAATTGATATGGCATGATTGTCAACAGACCTAAATTCGGAAGTGGAAGATGTCATAATTGACACAAATTCGTGGGCTGACCACAATCCAATTAGAATTAAATGGAGAGGGCAAAAGAAAATAAGGAGGTGGACTCTGAAAAGAGCAATTTTAAACCACAAAGAATTTAAATTGAAATTGGAAGATCAAATGGGCCTATTTTTCCAGATGAATAAAAAGGAAGATACAAATTGCCAAAACTTATGGGATACAGCCAAAGCCTACATGAGAGGTGTCACAATTGCTTATATGGCTAGGGAAAATAAAATTAAAATACAGCAACAAAGAAATCTTGAAAAAGAACTTAGCAGGGTTGAGGAAAACTTACAAAACGAACCACAAAGGCGTGACCTGAAACAACAAATAGATTTAATTAAACACAAGATGAATATCATTGAAAAGGAAGAACTGGGGCAACAAATAAAACGTACCAAACAAAAAACTTTTGAAAACACCAATAAACCAGGTAGATGGTTGGCCTACAGAATAAAGAAACATAATGACAAAAAGAGGATTAGCAAACTATACGATGAAAAAGGAGAGATGGTATATCAGAATGAAAGGAAGAAAATGGTGGCCTATGAGTTTTATAAGAAATTATATAAAGATGTAGAACGGAAAAATAATGATGATATACTAAAATACTTGCAATTAGCTGATCTACTGAAAGTTCCAGAAGAGATTAAAAATATGTTAAACAAAGAGATAACACCTTTGGAACTATCTGAGGCAATTAAGAAACAAAAAACAATAAAGCCCCAGGTCCGGACGGTTTACCAATAGAAATATACAAAATTATGCAAGAATCTCTAAGTCCAATATTAATAGATCTATTCAACGAGGTTCTGAAGAATGCGAAAATTCCGACCTCATGGGAAGAAGCAACTATCACTTTGATCCCCAAGGATAATTCAGATTTGGCGTTCATTAAAAACTATAGGCCCATTTCACTATTAAATTCGGATTATAAAATTTTCATGGCCATAATCTTTCAACGTCTTGAAAGATTCTTAGTAAAATTCATACATACGGATCAAAATGGTTTTCTACCCAAAAGATACATAAGAAATAATGTCAGGATCATATTGGACGTATTGGAATATTATGAGGCTCACAATGAAAAACAAATGGGACTAATCTTTCTTGATGCACAAAAAGCATTCGACAATGTGAAATGGGATTTTATGTTTAACCAATTGGAATACATGGATTTTGGGGAGAATTTCATAAACATGTTCAAAGCGATTTATTCCAAACAGGTAGCTAAAGTGATAATCAATGGAGAAACTACTAAAAGCTTTCAAATCCAAAAAGGTACAAGGCAAGGTTGTCTGTTATCTCCACTATTGTTTATATTATCCCTGGAGGTACTAAACAGAATGATTCGGAAAGATGAGCAGATTAAAGGTTTAGAGATCAAGAGAGAAATTTTCAAATTGCAAGCCTTTGCTGACGATCTTGTTTTTATAATCGAAGAGCCATTACAATCAGGGATAAGGCTAATGGAAGTACTGGGTGAATATGGTGAAATGGCAGGCCTAAAGATAAATAAGGAAAAAACTAAAATGCTCGTGAAGAATATGATTAGAACACAGAAAAATGAACTAGCTGATAGATTAGGCATTCAGATCACAAAGAAAATAAGATACTTAGGGATACAATTAACAGCTAGGTGTGTGACAATTAAAAGAGACAATTATGATAAATTAATGGAACAGATTAAAACTGACTTGGATA
>NW_015388476.1:98665-100134 GCF_001527695.2 Protobothrops mucrosquamatus
CCAGTTAGGGAAAGTAATAACTTATAAAAACATATTAGACGAGAGAGGAGAATTAAAATCGAGGAAAAATCTTCAAGATGCAGGGATAGAATTAGAATGGTGGGCATACCTCCAACTACAAGCAAGATATAGGAAAGACAAAAAAGAGTGGGGTATAAAAATAGAACCGACAGAACTAGACAAAATATTATTAGGGCCCGAGGATAAAATGATTAAAAAAAATGTATCCCTTTCTTTTAGATCAGGCAATGTATGAAGAATAGGTCAAGGAGACTATGTTAATTTGGAGTAGGGATTTTTGTTTCAGTATCGATCTGCATATTTGGCAAGAACTGTGGGAAAGAAACAGGAAACTCACTCTAGCTACCTTGTACAAGGAAAATCTCTACAAGATGTTTTATAGATGGCACTTCCCACCCGTAAGGTTAGCCAAAATGGGTCCAAATATCTCACCTTTATGCTGGAAATGTAAAACAGCAATAGGATCATATTATCATATGTGGTGGGAATGCCCAAAGGCCTGTGAGTATTGGAATAGGATACGAAGATGGCTGAAAGATATATTAATGTTGGACTTAGAGTTAAAACCTGAACTTTTCCTGTTGGGAATAACTACAGAGAAATACAATAAGGGAACAATCTATTTGCTGTTACATGTCTTGACTGCAGCTAGGCTTGCATTCGCGCAAAAATGGAAGAGCAAAGAAATTCCCACAGAGGAAGAGACACTATATAAAATATTATCATGTGCGGAAATGGACAGGCTCACAATGGTATTGAAAGACAAATGTAGATCAGTTTATTTCGAAACCTGGGATAAATTTTACCGCTGGAGGGATTTGAGGAGGACGGTTGGGATTATAGGCTAGCGTTAAGATAGAAATATATGTAATTTTAGAATAAGTATTGTATATAAAATTTAGATGTATATTCAGAGATGAAGACTCAATTGTAAAATGTGGAATAATTTGATAAGAATGTATATACTGGAATGTCACGTTATATCCAATGTTTTTTTTAATTGTATTATAAATAAAAGTTTGTAGGGAAAAAAAAGAGTGGGTGAACCTCCAGAATAAGAGGCTACTTGATTTGGAGAGGACTTCCGGTGGCAGGCGTCTTCGTCGGTCGCAGCTGTTTGCTCCCTCCCGCCTGTTTCGCGTAAAAGCCGGTTTGACAGCTAGCATCAGCTGTCAAACGGCTTGATACCTTTCCCCTGGGCATAAGGGGATAGGTGAGCTGCCCGGGGTAGGAGTTGAGTTCCCGAGTTGTCCTATATGGACGATGTAGGTGAGAACTCCTCCGGAGCCCCGAGGATTCTCCGCGATCCAGGACGCCTTCGCCTTCGGCGAAGCTAGAAGCCGCCGCCACCGCTGCAACTTAAAGTTAACTGTGAGTTTTACTTGTAAGCAGACGAACCAACCTTGGAAGTTTGTTTTTTATATTGGACTTTACTCTAACTTGGATAA
>NW_015388476.1:103535-107589 GCF_001527695.2 Protobothrops mucrosquamatus
GCTTACCCCCAGAAATCATGGGCGCTCCATCACTGGAAATTTTCAAGAAGAGACTGGACAATCACCTGTCTGAGATGGTATAGGTTCTCCCGCTTGAGCAGGGGGCTGGACTAAAAGACCTCCAAGGTCCCTTCCAGCTCTATTCTATTCTATTCTATTCTATTCTATTCTATTCTATTCTATTCTATTCTATTCTATTCTATTCTATTCTATTCTATTCTATTCTATTCTATTATGTTATTGAAACTGAATTTGGAAAGTAAAAATGTAAAACTTTGTATGATACAGTGGGCAAGGAACTTTGGATATAATGTGATGCTGGAACAATGGGAAAATATGTGGATGAAAAGTTGAAAATTTACATTGAATTATAATTTAAAAGAAATTTTTTATAAGATGATTTACCATTGGTATTTAACAGCAGATAAATTATCTAGAATGCATAAAGGTATTTCAAATGAATTTTAGAAATGTAAGTGTAAAGAAGGGACCTTTTACCACTTATGGTGGACATACGATAAAGCAAAGAAATATTGAAGAAGGATTCATATTTTAATACAGAAAATTCTTAAAGTAAAGATAAAGATGAAACCAGAAACTTTTCTTTTGGGCTTAATGGGAAAAGACTTGGAAAAAAAAATTGGAACTTTGATCTTATACTGTATATGTTGACAGCAGCAAGACTACTGTATGCACAAAAATGGAAGGACATTTCAATTCCCACTATGAACAAATGGCTACAGAAGTTGATGGAGTTGGCAGAGATGGCTAAATTGACTGTTTTGATTAAAGAAAAGAATATAAGTACTTTTGTTTCTACATGGAGACCGCTTCTGGACTTTGTGCTTGAGGTGGAAAAAAATGAAACTTTGATTTTGGGTTTTACTGATTAGATTAATTTGTTGTTATAGAAATGGTTAGTTTAAATCTACACACAAGAGAGCTCATGAGGCAAGAAAAGTCCAGAGTCTCTGAGGTATGAATCAATTCCAAACATTGTGTCAATCCAAAGTGAAGCAGGAAATACGACGGCCAAAACCACACTGCTAGAAAACAAACACGTTGTTCCCAGCAACATTTTCCAGATCCTGCAAATGGCAGAAGAAAGGGTCATGGAATTTTCACCAAAGTAAAGAGCACAACACTGAGGAGAAATGGCCAAATTCAATGATAATTGTGTGCCTGCTTTGTAAGAAAGAGGGACCCTGTACAATAGAAAGACAGAGATCTTTATCCATTTTGAAGTTGAGGGATGAGAACTCTAAAGAATTTGATTCATGGACACATTTTGAGCAAGCAAGATAGGTCTTTGAACAAAGAAAATGTATTTATTAAGCAAAGCTGCTAAGGATTCCATTGTTAAGAGGAAGGAATGTTGAGACAATCAAGCGTTTGTTAGAAGTAAGTCTTCATCCTGGTTCATCCAAGCCGGGAATAAATAAGCAAACATGGCGACTGCTTTGGGAAGAAGGTTACAGTTTATTGCAGAAGATGGTCCTTGCAAGGAGCAGAGGAGAAGAAAGAGAAAGAGCACATGGGTAAAAGGGCTTTTATACCCCCCTCCAGCCCTGCTTGGAGTAGTTTCCTGTTCCTGTGGCATGAACTTTGAGGTTATTTCTGAGTGTTTTTCTAGGCCTTGATATCTGTGGTTTAATCCCATTATCATATCCTGCTTCCCAGGTGATGGGGCTAATGACTCTTAAGAGCTTCTTTTGTCTTGAGATCCCTGGCTCCAAACTTCCTGATGGTTCCACATCTGCATATGTATAAGACTAGCTACTGCTTTGGGCAAAGAGATGAGGCCAGGTTTGNACAGCAGAGGGAAATGGGGAGTTTGCAATAGGAGAGGCAGAGGGGAGTGAGGGGGCACAAAGGAGAGGCAAAGAAAAGGGTGAGAGTTTGGAGAAGAGTTTGCAGCTTTATTTTATTATTTTAATTTTTCCATAGCAAAAGGAAGGAAGGAAGGAAGGAAGGAAGGAAGGAAGGAAAGAAGGAAGGAAGGAAGGAAGGAAGGAAGGAAGGAAGGAAGGAAGGAAGGAAGGAAGGAAGGAATTTAAGAAACAACTACAAGCGTGGCTGCTGGGTCATGGTAAGAGCCTGTTAAGAACGGCAGCCTTGGCACCTGGCACAGCTGTTTGGTGGTGTTTAGGCCCAGCAGTTTGGCGATGTGTAATTCGGCAGTGGCAGATCTTTGGAGCCATCCCTGAACCCTTCTGGTGGAGCAAGTGGCAGCAGTTTGGAACCCAGCTACTCAGTGTGGTGGAGGTTGGTCTGGGGCTGTGGCTGCTGCACCCGACCCAGTGGACTGGTGCAGAAGACCAGCTGCTTGGTGGCTCGGACAGCAACAGCAACACCTTCATGACGGTTGGAGCCCTGGGTGCATCTGGAGCACTGGCTGGACCACCAGGACAATGGTGTTGGGAGTCGAGCTATGAGGGCCAAGTTGGACATGGGGTTGAGGCAAGATTGAGGCTAGGATGGCAGCCAGCCCTGGAAACACCAAGAGACATCCTACAGCAGAGCCTGAAGAAGCTGGGCCCATCACCCAGGATCTTTCCCAAGGGGTTTTGGAAAAACCTGGGGAGAATTGTAGCCATCCGACAGGCCGTTACAGGGGAAGACACCCCTGATGCGTAATATCGGTGGTGTGTTCTGGCCCCCTGAGCTCATTCCCAGTTTCTGGACAGCATACCTTCAGAGCCCCTGAGGTTTGGCTACTGCTGCTGAATGCCAGGTCAGTTAACAAAAAGGCTTCCCTCATTCAAGATCTCATTGAGGAGAAACCAGCTGACCTGGCATGCATCACTGAGACCCAGCTGACTCAAGAAGGGGGGATTCCCATCTCAGAGATGTTTCCAGCCTGTTTCTGAAGCTGGGCTCACGAGATCAGTTGGGATTGTTGCTAGTGTACCAGCCTTCCTGCTGTGTGACAACATCCCTACCTGAGCTGCTGGAGGCTGTCTCAGGGCTGGCAGTGGAGTTTCCCAGACTTATGGTTCTGGGGGACTTCAAATTGCCATCCCTGGGTTCTGCCTCAGAAACAGCCCAGGAGTTCATGACCACCATGGTGGTCATGGGCCAATCTCAGATCATCGTCGGTCCAACTTGGGACAGTGGTCACACATGAGACATGATCTTCTTGTTGGAGCAATGGCAACATTATCTGGTGTGTGGGGGGGTGAAAGATGATCTCCCTTGTCATGGTCAGATCATGCCCTGGTGTCTCTGAGACTCGCTTATGCTACCCTCCCCCAAAGGGAGCCCAGACCCACTTGGTTGGTCCATCCCTGGTGACTGATGGACCCTAATGGGTTCCAGAGGGAACTGGGGTATATCCTGGAGGTTTTGCTGCACAACCATGCCAAAGCCTTGGCAATAACCTGAAATCTAAGGGCGTTAGAGGTCTTGGACCGGATAGCACCTGTGCAGCCTCTCTTGACCCATCGCTTCTGACCCTCCCTGTGGTTCACAGAGGAGTTGTGGGTTTTGAAAAGGGTTAAGAGACACCTAGAGCAGGGCTTTTCAACCTTTTCACCCATTGTACCACTTTTAGGATATGGTAA
This sequence comes from Protobothrops mucrosquamatus, assembly GCF_001527695.2. Taxonomy (NCBI): domain Eukaryota; kingdom Metazoa; phylum Chordata; class Lepidosauria; order Squamata; family Viperidae; genus Protobothrops; species Protobothrops mucrosquamatus. The sequence goes on from NW_015388476.1 coordinate 107,099, forward strand.
TATCCGAGTACCACCAGTCATCCAGCAAGGTGTCAAAAACTTGACCCCCCCCCAAAAAAGGAAAAAAGTGATAAAGTACAGGTAGTCCTCGACTTACAACAGTTCGCTTAGTGACTGTTCGAAGTTACAATGGCACTGAAAAAAGTGACTTATGACCATTTTTCACACTTATGACCGTTTCAGCGTCCCCAGGATCACGTGATTTACATTCGGATTCTTGGCAACTGATTCATATTTATGACGGTCACAGTGTCCCAGGGTCATGTGATCCCCTTTTGCAACCTTCTTGTTGGATCGCGCAGGCAGTAAGACACGAGTCGAGTGACAGTCAGCTCTTGGTTTATTGGCAAGGCATAAAGTAAATCCGGACTGGCTCTCTGGGCCAGGGGAGCCCTCTTTTATGGGATTCCCCTGGCTTGTAATCACACAATTCCATTGGCTGGCAAGACCCTGTTGCTAATTAGCCAACCAGCAACGGGCATGAAACTGTA
>NW_015388476.1:111582-112841 GCF_001527695.2 Protobothrops mucrosquamatus
CTGTTGCTAGTTAGCCAACCAGCAACGGGCATGAAACTGTATGCAGATGGAGAAGGGCAATCACCCTTAATGGGCGATCAATGGTGAAGGGCAATCACCCTTAATGGGCGATCAATGGTGAAGGGCAATCACCCTTAATGGGTGATCAGGATATGCATAGGGGATTAAGGGGGGGGGAATACAAAGAACACAACACTTCTGACAAGCAAAGTCAATGGTGAAACCAGATTCACTTAACAACCTTTTATATCAGGGGTGTCAAACTCAATTTCATTGAGGGCTGCATTAGCATTGTGGTTAGGGTTAGGGTTAGGGTTTTTCCCTCCCTCCTTCTCATTCCCATCTCCTTCCTTCCTTCTGTTGTGGAAAAACCCAATAGAAAAGACAAAAGACAGTAACACAAAGAACAATTCTTACTTTAAGATTCAGAGGTTTATTTTCTAATAATTTGGAACATAGCATAATAACATGGCATTACTTACATCAATAACCCATTGCAATGAGAACCAAGTGGCAATAGCAGATTCCAATAGAACAGCTATAGACCAATGGCCCTGAGCCAGACTTAAACCAACATTTTTATACTTTTCTTCTACCGACCACCCACTCATAATTCTTACTTTGCAATGACAGTTCCCATCTGAAACTTCTATACATCTGCTTCTTTCACTTCCTCTTTTCTCACGGGTAAAATATGTATGTTCCAAATATATATAGAATTACATACTTTGCAATTTATGTTGTACAGAGCTCACCAGATTACAAATAGCACATTCTTATTGTGAACAGCATAAAGTTCAAGTTCAAAGCTTTAAATCACTAATGTGGAGCCTATTCCATGTTTATTCATTCCTATCCTATTATAATGGAAGGGGCTATATTTCTCATTTCCCTCACTTCCTTCCTTCCTTCCTTCCTTCTTTCCTTCCTTCCTTCCTTCCTTCCTTCCTTCCTTCCTTCCTTCCTTCCTTCCTTCCTTCCTTCCTTCCTTCCTTCCTTCCTTCCTTCTGCAGGGCTGTCAGGGCTCAGCAGAAGCGCCAGGATCAGTGCCAGGAAGAAAGATTCAAGAGGGGGGAGCGGACCTGGCAGGTATTACCGAGACCTGGTTGGGCATGGAAGGGGGAGTTCCCCTTGTCGATCTATGCCCACCAGGTTTCCAGGCATTCCATCGGCCGAGAGCCCGGGGTAGGGGCGGTGGGGTGGCGGTCATTATAAGGGAGAGCCTGTGTCCAAGGGAGGCCACTGTGCCTCAGATAGAC
>NW_015388476.1:115653-118531 GCF_001527695.2 Protobothrops mucrosquamatus
GCCTAGGGTAATTTTTAAGAGGGGTTTTTAGAGGAGTTTTTAATTATATTTTAAATTAGACAAGTTAAATATTTCATTTTAATTAATTTTAAATTTTGTGTTGTTATTGGTGTTTTTAATTGATTGTCAGCCGCCCTGAGTCCGCAAGGAGAAGGGCGGGATATAAATTCGAACAATAAATAAATAAAATAAATAAATCCACCCACCAAATCATCTTTTCACAGCCTTGGGGCTATGCAAAATGTGGCTCTTTGGAAACTCAGCCTCTACAAAAACTTTTGTTTTGTTTTGTTTTTACATGTCAGGCACTGTTAAGGCTCTCTGGCAGCTTCATTCTTCAATGCATCTGGCCAATATTTAAGAATACATCCCCAAACCTCTTATGCAAACACAATGCATCATGTCAGTTGTAGGACAAATAACATGAGCAAGCATGGATACAATTCCTGCAGCTGCAGAAAAAGCAGCAAAAATAGAAAAAAGAGAGAATGTGCATTTCATTAATGGAGAACAAAGGAACAGTGAGCGACTCAGACTTAAGGGGAAAAATAGGCTAAAAATAAATTTTAAAAGACACATCACAACAATGTATTTTCTGCCATGGAGCAAGTTTCGAATTGACTCCGGAGTTCAGAGATCTTAAACCAGGGGTTTGGAAACCTCTCCCTTTCCACTCAGCATGGCTGCCTCAGGAATTCTGGGAGTTGAAGTCCACAAGTCATAAAAGAGCCAAGGTTCCCCGCCCCTGTCTTAAACGTTTGCTCCACAGGAATTGCATCCCATGAGGGAAGCCGAGCGAGGGATTTACTTTTGAAACGGGCGTTTGTAAGTCTAACCAAACAGGCCACAGCTGACAGCTGCTCTTTGCTAAGCTTTTCTCAAAAAAAAGCAACGTTGCAAAAAAGAGAAATCAGAGAAGGAGCCAAACCTTTTCCTTCAACCTTCTCCAGAGGAAAGAGGAACGCGGCATCCGCCAGGCGTTTTTTGTCCAAATTGGGCACCCAAAGCAAAGGGAAAAAACTACTGTGGAGTTTTGAAAAACTGCCAGGGCTGCTGTGCCCCTTCCCGAAATGAAGCACCCCATGCAGCCCAGCCTCATTCCGCACAGCCGCCGCATCTCGCTGCCCCCCTCGCCCGTCACAGGGGACCATTAGGGCAGCCAGGAAGAGCCACTGCAAGCCCTGGGGAAGAGGTCTCTGCACTGCATGAGCCATTCCTGAATCCAGGAATCTGGGCGAAGGTCCCGGGGCTCTCCTCCTCCCAAGCTCCTTCAGCAGATGGCCAGGTGGCAGTGGCAGCTTCTCAGGGGATCAAATCCTCACATTCAGAAAGGAGGGGGAAAGGCTGTCCGGAGGTGGGTTTGGGGTTTTTTTGGGGTGGTTTCAGATTTCCCTTCTGCTCTGCTTTCCCTCCAGTCCGTTTTCAGGGGCACCTCTGCCTTGCGCTTCCAGCCAGGCGATTGGCAACTTCCGGTTCCCGTTGCTTTCCTTTGCCCCAGATTTGAGGAACGTGGAAGCCTCATCCCCCCTCCTGCCCCCTTCTCCATGAAGGAAAGTGATGGAATCCAGTGCTGATCCTGGCGCTTCTGCTGAGCCCTGAAGAAGTGCCAATCAGAAGAAGTGTCGATCAGCTGGAGCCTGGTGCTGATCCTGGCACTTCTGCTGAGCCCTGACAGCCCTGCAGCTCCAGCTGTCTCTCGCTCAGGCTTGTGTGGTGCTGCCACATGGTTCTGACTAATGAAACACTTCAAAGAACTTCCAGGCATTGTTTATCCTAAAAAGTCTTTATTCGTGCAACAAAGTGTCGGCACAGCATGGAGGGATGCCAAGATCTGAATTCCCCTCCCTTCAGCACATAGTATCTGGCACAATTCCCTCCTCCAATTAGCAGTCATAATTACGTTCTCCAATCAGTTTGAAGGGCAAAGCTTCCTTTCCGTTCTGTAACGCGCCATTTCTTATGTTATTAAAAACAACCGGGGGAAACATTCTTCCTCCTCCCCCCAGCATCTTCTAATTCTAAGAGCAAAGCAAAGGAAAGGAAAAGGCTGTCTCTTTATATTGTCAAAGCAAAAAACATCCAATGTTTGCAGCGTTGACACCCCCCTGCTATCTCCCATTTGTTCAGTCACATTCAAGGAAGTTGTTTTGGTAATGGTCCCTGCAAAGGCAGGCTAGATCCTGAGCATTACATTCCATTTCCCAAGCCTGTGACCTTGGGATGGTGAACCAATATCTCGGGACGGCACTAAGCTTAGCTTTGGTTTCCCTGTTCCTCCCAGCTCCCTCCCCCCATAGTTTATGGTAGGCTGGCATCTAGCAAAGCAAGCCTGGAGTGAAGGATGGCAGTTCTGACACAAGATGTCAGAGATGGTGTGCAGAATTTGGGGGATTTTGAAAGTCTTAGTAAAGGCTGGACCAAAACAGAGAGGAATAGAATCAAGATCACGTGAAGTGTTTTTTTTTTTTTTTTTTTTCAAAATTTTTTATTATTTTCAACATAAAAAAGAAAGCAATCACAAGTACATCACAATTAAGAAAAACCCCCCCCCACCCCCCACCCGGACTTCCCAAACCAAATCCCAGGATACTATTCATCTAAAAGTAACCTTATATTAATATCCCTAACTCCACAAAGTATAATTCTACATAAATAGGTGAAATATATATATATATATAAAAAAGAAAAATTTTTTTATCTAAAAACCTAACCTATATTCCACCATTCTATGCTTATTTTGAATATAAACAATCCATCTTCTCCATATTGATAAAAATTGTTCATTTGAATGATCCTTCAAATAAGCCGAAATCTTTGCCATTTCAGCAAGATGCGAAACCTTCACTCTCCAGTCCTCTATTGTAGGTAAAACTTGACT
>NW_015388476.1:122238-125975 GCF_001527695.2 Protobothrops mucrosquamatus
CTCACCTACATCGTCCACAAGGGACGACTCGGGAACTCAACTCCTACCTCGGGCAGCTCACCTTTCCCCCTATGCCCAGGGGAGAGGTATCAAGCCGTTTGACAGCTGATGCAGGCTGTCAAAACGGCTTTTACGCAGAAACAGGCGGGAGCAGCAAACAGCTGCGTCCAGCGAAGGCGCCTGCCACCGGAAGTCTCGTGAAGTGTTAATACCAATTTATAATGCCTTGGCAAGATCACACTTGAAATATTGCATCCAGTTTTGGTCACCACGATGTAAAAAAAAAGATGTTGAGACTCTAGAAAGAGTACAGAAAAGAGCAACAAAGATGATTAGGGGAATGGAGACTAAAACATACGAAGATTGGTTGCAGGAATTGAGTATGTCTAGTTTAATGAAGAGAAGGACTAGGGGTGACATGATAGCAGTGTTCCCATATCTCAGGGGTTGCCACAAAGAAGAGGGGGTCAACCTATTCTCCAAAGCATCTGAAGGCAGGGCAAGAAGCAATGGATGGAAACTAATCAAGGAGAGAAACAATCTAGAACTAAGGAGAAATTTCCTGGCAGTTAAAAGAAAAAGAAAAAGAATTTATACAACTAGCGACAAAGGAAATGGACTTCTTTTTTAAAATAAATAAGAAAGAAAGAAGACACGTCACTTCAAAATGTGTGGGACACAGCCAAAGCATATTTCAGAGGGTTGGCTATAACTTATACTGCTAAAAAGAACAAAGAAGACAACAACAGTTAAAGTTGAAGGAAGAATTTAGAAAATTAGAAGTAGAACTACAAATAGACCCACAAAGGAAAATACGCAAAAAACAAATGGAGATAATAAAACATAAACTAAACTTAGGAGAGGCGGAAATAATGGCACAACAGATTAAAAGGGCTAAACAGAACATTTTTGAAAATGCCAATAAACCAGGGAGATGGTTAGCATATAGACTGAAAAAAGAAAAAGAAAAAACTGATAAACAAGTTGCAAGACCCAAAAGGTGAACTACAGTTTCAAACTGACACAATTAAAAAAATTATTAAAGACTTTTATGAGATACTTTATAAAGCAGAGGAAATTTCAAAAGAAAAAATACAGCAGTACCTAAAAAAAAAGCAAACTTACCAAAAATTCCAGAGAATATTCAAAATATATTAAATCGGAAAATATCAATGATGGAGATAACAGAGGCCACAAAAAGGCAAAAAAATGATAAGACCCCGGGCCCAGATGGATTACCTGCAGAGCTCTACAAATCATTACAAGATATACTAAGCCCAATATTGAAAGAACTGTGTAATGAAATACTTCTGGAGGCTAAAATACCAAATACATGGACTGAAGCTAACATTACCTTAATACCCAAAGAAGACTCTGACTTGACACAAATAAAAAATTACAGACCAATAACGTTGTTAAATGTAGACTACAAAGTTTTCACTTCAATAATAGCAGAAAGACTAAAATAATTTCTGACCGAATTTGTACATACAGACCAAAATGGCTTTCTACCTAAAAGACAGATAAAAAAATAACGTAAGAATGATCCTAGATGTTTTAGAGTACTATGAAATTCATCCAGGGAAACAAATGGCTTTAATATTTCTAGATGCACAGAAAGCGTTCAACAACGTAAACTGGCAATTTATGTTCCAGCAACTAGAGGAAATGAACTTTGGAGAAAATTTTACAAATGTAATCAAAACAATTTATCATGAACAAACAGCTAAAATAATTGTCAATGGAGATTTTACAGAAAACTTCGACATTAAAAAATGCACAAGACAGGGATGTCCACTATCTCCACTATTATTTATATTAACACTGGAAGTATTGAATAGAAATATCAGGCAAGATATAGAAATTAAAGGACTGGAGATAAAAGATGAAAAATACAAACTACAAGCATTTGCAGATGATTTGGTTTTTGAAACAAATGTTAAGCTTATGGAGAAAATAGAAGAATTTAGAGAAGTGGCAGGGTTGAAAATAAACAGAGAAAAGACTAAAGTGCTAACTAAAAAAACAGAAAAACAAAAAAACCAGCTAGCAAAAAAACCAAACCTTCAAATAGTCAAAAAAGTCAAATATTTTGGAATTTACTTAACAGCAAGATGTGCAACAATAAAAGAAGACAACTATGTAAGATTGTTAAAACAAATAAAATTGGATCTGGAAAAGTGGAAAAACGTACAACTTTCAATGCTGGGGAGAATAGCAACAGTGAAAATGAATATCTTACCAAAATACTCTTTTTATATAAAATAATACCTATAAGACTGGGAAAAACCATTTTTGATGAACTAAATAGAACAATACTGAAATTTATCTGGCAAGGAAAAAAAGCTAGAATTAGACTGAAAATGTTACAAGAAGCAAAAGAAAATGGAGGATTTGGACTGCCGGATTGGACGCTATACTACCAAGCAACTATATTAACATGGCTAAAAGAGTGGATAATGCTTAGAGATAAAAGACTATTATACCTAGAGGGGCATGACCTACAACTTGGATGGCATACCTTTCTGTGGTATGAGAAGAATAAAATACATAGATACTTTCAAAACCACTTTATAAGAAACGTGCTTCTTCTAGAATGGGAAAAAATAAAAGCAAAAATCTATATTAAAATACCTGGATGGCTTTCAACAATGGAAGCATTTGCTTACCCAAACTTAATCAATTACAAGAAAGTTGTGACCTATAAAGATGTTTTAGACGATGAAGGGAAACTGAAAGACAGACAAGATTTACAAGAACAAGGTATTGAACTATCATGGTGGCCATATTTGCAAATTCAAACGAGATATGAAAAATGTTAAGTCCGGAGAATAATGGCGCTTGAGACGAAGCATTTCTAACAAGTCTTTATTCTCTGCTTCCAATCTACGAACAACCCGAGCAGAGGCACGCAGGCCTCTATTTATACCCTCTGATCCCCGGGCAAATCCAACCAATCATAAGGCAGTCTTTTCCTGCCTTGCGCATGCGCGCAAGGCCGGCGCCACTCAGTCTGGTCCCGGGCAGCTTTTGCAAATGCCCGGGACTCTTGCAACGTCCTGAGCCTGCTTTTGCAGGCTCAGGACACAACACCCCTCCCCCCTAGATGAAATAATACGGTGCCCACATGGACGCCATCATAGTGATGGTTATATAATTAAATATTGAGTTAAGTCACACGGTGTGTGTAAGATGTGGGACTGTTTCATCGTACAGAGACCCAATAGCCCACATCGTTTACGTAGAGTCAACCAGCCAGAACCTTTAGTTCAGTTATTGCAATTGACATGCTCACCTTACGTAATCTGCAAGGTATTTGGGAGGGCCTTTGACCCTAAGCGACCTTCTCGGACCTGGGGAAGCTATAGTGTTTTCCCCGTTGCTTCCCACACTAGGTGAATTGTCCCGTGGTTGTCTTGTGACTTCTGTTTGACTTTCCTGCCCGTCTCCTAGGCTTGAGAAGTCAGAACTCTGTTGATCGCTACACCTGGTTGACCTACCGCCTATGGAGTTTTCCAACCCCTCAGAACTCATCTCTGTGTTTCTTGACGGAGTGTGGTTTTCCTGGCTCCTTCCTGTAGTGTTAGGGTCTAGGGATGCCTCCCTGTTAGCCCTTATGCGTGGGGACATCCTTCTATGAGCCATTTCAGCAAAGGACGTGTTTCCCCTCTGTTTTGCCTGCTCTCTTGCATGTTGTGAGTTGTGAGTATGCTCCCAGTTATTCTCCGTGTCTGGAG
>NW_015388476.1:128181-140995 GCF_001527695.2 Protobothrops mucrosquamatus
AATGTTCCTTTAAGACTTTCTTCAGGTCGGAGTATGATACCGTTTCCAGCGAGTCCGGGGCGATTAGGCTCTCGGCGATCTCAAAGGCGTCTTGCCCACAAACGCACAACAACGTGGCAGCCTTTAAGCCTTCCTCCCTTATCTGGTTTATGCGGAAATACGTCTCGACTCTTGCAACATAAGATTCCCACCTCTCGGGTTGAGAGACGTTGAATTCCGCTAAACGCCCAACTTTCCCCATGATCGAGGATCAGGGTCTTCTTCTTCAGCGATTTCGTACTGGCAGGATAACGCTGACTTCCACGCCGTTTTCCTCTTCCGGACTTCTTTGGGTGAGTCTTCAAGCTTTCCTAGCTGTATAGACTGAATCCCATCCTCGTCGCCAGTGTTAAGTCCGGAGAATAATGGCGCTTGAGACGAAGCATTTCTAACAAGTCTTTATTCTCTGCTTCCAATCTACGAACAACCCGAGCAGAGGCACGCAGGCCTCTATTTATACCCTCTGATCCCCGGGCAAATCCAACCAATCATAAGGCAGTCTTTTCCCGCCTTGCGCATGCGCGCAAGGCCGGCGCCACTCAGTCTGGTCCCCGGGCAGCTTTTGCAAATGCCCGGGACTCTTGCAACGTCCCGAGCCTGCTTTTGCAGGCTCAGGACACAACAAAAAAGATGCTAAAACAACGGGATTTTATAAAGAACAGACATAATTTGACCAGATACTGCTAAAAACAGATGGAAAATTGATTAAGAAACTCTACCAATATTTGTTAAACTTAAAGATGGAAGAGGAACAAGTAAAAGAAGCAATGATAATGTCAGAATCCAGTTATATTTCCTTTCTATCTATCTCTTCTGATCTAAAACCAATTCTGCCATACTCCCAAGGGGGAGGGGGGATTTGCATGTGGGTTTATTACTTTCACTTCCTCTATTCACTACAAAGTAACCTTTTATTTATTTGCCTTTGTGTCTGCTAACCATTACAATGTAACAAATTGCCTCCTATACTATGCACCCCTCTCAACTTCTCCTCCCTACCGGGCAGCTAGGAAAACAAGGAGGGAGAGATACAAACCTCCGGGACCTGGTTTATTTCTCTGTCATCAAAATGAGGTGTGAAGAGCTGTGGAATGATCATGCACAAATGGAGCCGGACTGATGTTATCTTTCCTTTCCCATCGATGGATTTAACACCTGGGGATTTGCCAGTCTGAACCACCCGGATGAACTGTGGGGTGGGGTTTGCGTAGGGACACTTTAAAATATCAATCTGTAAGGGAATCCCTCAGATCCTGTCTATTATGCCTGCTAGCAACTACTCTTAATAAAAGTTCCTGTTGGAAGAGATTGTTTCCAAGAGTTCTGCTTTCTTAAGATGTGGGTTGAAGTGGGTCCTTACATTAGACAAAATCTGCAGTAATAGTCAACCTGGAAGGAAGAACCTTACTGGGGGACTTTGCAAAAAATTACAATGTCAGACAACGAGGCAGGGAAGGAAGAAAACCCCATGGAAAGGGAGCCTTCCCCCCGACCGAGATCCTGCCAGCTGTAGGGATCCGAAATGTCATACTCCTCAGGAGAAGAGGTGGTGGAGATGCGTAACCACAAACCTCGGTGGTCAATGGGCATTGAAAGAAAGGCGAGTGGGAAAAGAGATCGAGAAAGGTGACCCTGAGACGGGGCAGCCACCAACCAGAATGGAAGCAGGAGATGGAGAAATCCCTGCACGTTAGCGAAGAGGAAGGAAGTTGTGCACAACACTCGAACTGGATCCTAGAGAAAGCTATTGACCTGATTAAAAGAACCCTCGGCTCTCTAGGGGAGGAGAAATCTGAGCCCCGCGTCCGCACCAGCACCTGGAGCTGCAGCTGGAGAGACACTGAGGGGGAAGTTTAAAGATGGAAGAGGAACAAGTAAAAGAAACAATGCTAAGATGGGCAAAAAACTTTGGACATAATATAGAATTAGAAAACTGGCAAAGATTATGGGAAAGAAATGCTAAATTAAATAAAGCGGTGGCTTACAAAGAAAACTGATACAAAATGTTTTACAGATGGCATCTTACACCAGTGAGATTAGCCAAAATGTTCAAAAATACATCAAATAAGTTTTGGAAATGTAAACAAAAACCAGGTACTTATTATCATATTTGGTGGACATGCCCTAAAGCTAAAAGATTTTGGTCAAAAATACACATATGGTTGGAAAAAATGACTAAAAAACATATAGATTTCAAACCAGAACTGTTTCTGTTAGGCATAATAGGAGGAAACTATGAGAAAGATTGTATATACTTAATTTTACATGTATTAACTGCAGCAAGAGTTGTAATTGCCCAATATTGGAAAAATGAAAACTTACCAACAGAAGAAGAACTAATTAAGAAAATATTAGACTGTGCAGATTGACATTAAAGATAAAAGAGAAAGAAGACTCAGTGTACTTTAGAACATGGGACAATTTTTACCAATGGCTAGAAAAGCGAGTTAGAGAGAAAGGAACATGATATGTACTATGTAACACTGAATATATACTAGTAAGAAAAAGACTATTGAGCGATTAACTAACATACTGATTATGATAATATAGAAATTAACTCTTACTTATCATTTTTTAAATACATGAACCCAGACAATATGCTGTTTGCTAAATATTAAGAATGTTATTTTAAAAAACCTCAACCCTAACCCTAACCCTACAAAAATTAATAAAATATATACCAAAAAACCAAACAATTGCAGTGATTCACTTAACAACTGTGGCAAGAAAGGTTGTAAAATGGAGCAAAGCTCATTTAACAACTGTCTTGCTTAGCAATGGAAATTTTGGGCTCAATTGTGGTCATATGTTGAGGACTACTTGTAGTAGCTAAGTCTTGTGAAGAGGTTCGCCACCACGGGTATAGGGTTTCTTTTTTTTTTAGAAATGTTTTATTGATTTTTTACAGTAACAATCCTTAGTGCCTAGTGTATATCGTGTTGTCTTGGTTCATATATTTTGAAAAAAACAATCAATAGTAGTCAATTAACAGTCAATAATAATTAATTTTTGTAATTAGTATATTAATTAATAGTATATTTCTTTGATCTTCCCTTCTCCCAATAGTATTCTCCTTCTTCAACCATAAACAAATATCATTCTTAATGTTTTCAATGCATAAATGGTTAAATATAAACATTTTTTTCATGTTTGTACAAATAATAATAACGTCCATGTATGACATTTTTTCTTATCAACTTGTATTATTTTTCTAAAAATCATCTTATTAGTTCACCATATATCCTAGTCTCATAGTTCTTATTTAAGCTTAATTTCCCCTTAATATTCAAAAAATTCTTATCAGTCATAATTTGCTCAATATTAATCATCTAAATATCCAGATTTTCCATTTAGATACACCATCCCAATGTTTTCATATTTCATGCATTATAAAAATACTATACTGCTTATCTATCTTATGACATCTACGTAAGATATCTTTTCTGATCAGTTTACATTTCACTTATATTTGTAAAAGTTAATTTGTTAAATCCTTATATATCTTATTTTCAAAGTTCTTATTTAAGCTTAATTTTCCCTCAGTATTTCAGTCATTCCTTAATCCTAATTCTCTTCAGCCTAATTTACCTTTAAATTTCAAACTTTTCATTCACATACATCATCCCAATATTTTTACATTTTATATATTATGAAGAATATATATTACTTATATCTCTTATCCCTCTTATTGTAGGGCCCCTTTATATCCAAAGTTATCTGTTCTTTTAACCGTATTCAAAAAAGTGTTTGCTCATATAATGCTCCATCTGGTAGGGCGAGTCAAATCTCTTGAATCTGTCTCTGGCCTTCTTCTTTTGCCAAGTAGCTTTCCAGGTTGATATATTCTGCTTGCCAGGAAGTTCTTGTATTTTTGTAAGTATTGTTGGGAGTAGAGAAGACAGGATGCGTAGAATATATGGTTTTTGTCTCCTGAACTCTAATGGTTCTCCTGGCAGTTCTATAATCCATTTTGTTAAATCTTCTTTCTTATCCTCAGGTTTATTTTGATGTTCTGATGAATAAAGTATATTTTCCATTTTAATTGTTATGTCAAAGTCTTGTAGTTTTTTCCTATTTGTGTTAAATTATAATTCTCTTCATTTGTAGCTTTGCTGATTAAGTCATTTTCTTCTAGTTTATGTTCTGTTATCTGATTTGTTTGTTCATTCTTTACCATCATTTTCTGAGTGTTTTTTTATTGTGGATTTAAATTAGAGATGTGCTCATTTATTTTTGATCTCCTGGTGGTTTGAATCTATTGTCATTTGTATCTGTCATAGCATTACATACATTTCCTCCTGGAAAGTATTTGTCTTGTCTTGAAATGTTGCTTCTGAGGTCTTTGATATTCCAGGCTAGGTCCTTCAGGAGTAAGTATTAAATGTGGTTTTCTGTCATTTTTGATAAGTATGCCATATCCATGTTGTCTTCCCCTTTCAAATAGTCCTTCATCAGTGCCATAGTCTCTATAATTAGCCTTATCAAACCAGCCAAACTCAGAATCCAAACAGCCCAATTTTGTATAGTTCTTAACTTTATATATAGTTTTTATAATCTACTGTATTTCCAATTGTCAAGGCATCAGTAAAATCAGTATTTTATAACAGTTCTTTTATTCAGGGGTCAGTTGTCAACCAGTTGTCAAAATTTCAATTCAGTTTATTTAGCCACCTTGAGTCCTTCCTGTAGATTCCCCCCTAAAAGATTAGCCCAAAGTCAAAGTTTTTATTTTTCTGTAAGCAATTCTTGAGTTTAGACAACAGTCAGAGTATTTCTTTTCCTTCAGACACTTTTTAATCTTATGGCTGGCCCAGTATGTATTCTTTCTTTGTTCCCATCAGCTGTCTTCTGAGGGTTATTAAACTTCAAGGGAACAGATTATTCTTTGTTTCTGGGCGTCTTGCCAATTTCTGAGTCAGTGTTATTAATGTTCTATGTTCTAGTTCTCCACTAGGTGTCAATAGTTGTTTGTTTTCCAGCTTTTTCAGACAAAAAAATATTATTATTTATTTCTAGATTTATCCAGACTGTAGTATTTTAAATTTGATTTCAATATATTTCTTTCCCCCTTAAAGGTTAATTCGCCACTTCCGTCTATGAGGGAGTGGGGGTGTAGTCCCCTCCCTTCACTTTCGGAGGTTTTCTTACTTTGGGGATCTTTACCAAGGACTTAATTACAGAATAGAGGAGAGAAGATCGATACTGACACCAGTTCCAAGCACGCTGTTCACCGTTGTTCTGGCTCGTGCTCCTGGACTTTGGCTGCAAATAGCTTGGGCTAGATGCTGGTGTGCAGCTAGCCTTTCTCCTGTCAGGTTAGAGGGCTTCCCCCGGATTGAACGGAATGACCACCATTGTTCCGTGATCAATGGGGCACCCCTCTTTCTTGTCACCTCTCTGGGGTGACTACAGACCTATTTAGGGTCCCCTGGCACAGGGGTAGGCAACCTTGGCTCTTTTATGAATATACAGGGGAGTCTTGAAAACGTTGACAAAATAATTGGATCCCAATTGGAACTTTATTTCCTAAAGCTTGTGGATTAAAATATTTTTGAGTATCTACTTTTTACTTTCTATTTTTATTTGAAAGTCTGGGTTTTTCCTCTTAAAATAGAAGAAAAAAACCGAAAGGATTAAAATAACTTTGAGATTTAAAGGAATTCCTTAAACAGTGGGGTGACATCTTGTGGCTAAACCTGAAATTGCAAATTGTTATTCTTAAAGCAGGGCCCCATAACGGGAGGACTCGGGGGCGCCGGGGTCCAGCCCTATGAAGCCCACCTTCTTCTTGTCCGAGCTGCCTGGATGCACGCCCCCGTTGCGTGACTTCTGCAGCAGCGGCGGCGCGGAGGCTGATCGCAGTCCTGAGTGGAACAGCCACACAGGGCAAAGGCGCTGCCCGGGGCCAGAGGAGAGGCCAGGAAGATTGCAGGTGCTGGCAGCAGTGCCAGCGCAGAGGCTGATTGCAGTCGTAAGCGGGACACCTGCCCAGGGCCGGAGCAGAGCCGAGCGGAACTGCAGCGGTAGCTCCCCTGCGATCCAGCGAGAGCCCCTCCTTGCTGGTGGCCTCTACGGGGCGACTTTCGACCCTTTTCAGGGCCCCCCAGCGATGCGAAACTGGACGGGGGAGATGAAGCTCTTCTCCCAGACATCCATGGCGGCCGTGGCAAACCGGAAGTCCACTCGTGACGGGGCCCTGCTGATCACTGGCTCCAAGGGCAATGGCGGCAAAAGGGGCTCGATCCTCAGCAAGCCCCGTTTGCCGCCTCCTGCACAATGCCGCTGCCATGAGGCCGCAGAACAAGCTGGGTGGAGGTAAGGAACCGGGTCGGGGCGGCAGGAGAAGGGTGCTCTGCTATAGGTGGGTCCGACGCACGTGGGGCTGCTGCCTCGCTTTCCGTGCCGTGCCGGGGCTGGGCTGCAATGGACGTGGAGCCTCCTCACAGCTTCTTCCCCCATGGACATCGGGAGAGCACACCCCACCTACCGCTTGTCCCAGGGCACCTGCCTCCATCCCCTGCTCTCCAGCCCGTCACTGGCGAGCCGGCCGCGCCGAGCTCGGGCCTCGGCAGATGGAGGCCGGAGGGGAGCGAGAGCCATGGCTGCCTGGCTCCTCCACCTGAGGATGTGTGCGGGGAGAGGTGCGCCCAGCTTGGTAAGCCGCGGTCCACCCGCAGAAGGAGCAGAAGGATGGAAGAGGAGGCCTGGCTGGGGATGGGCACAGGGCTGCCCACGGATGGAATCTGACCAGCCCCATCCTGGAGGGGGGGAGAGGCTGAGGGAGCCCAAAGGGAGACATCCTGGCATGCCCGGCTGGCTGGCGATGGGCTGGAGAGCGTGGGACGATGGCAGCTGCCCCGGGATGAGCGGTAGGTGGGGTGGGCGCTCCCGATGTCCATGGGGGAAGAAGCCGCGAGGAGGCTCCACACCCAGTCCAGCCCAGTCACGGCACGGCACGGAAAGCAAGGCAGGAGCCCTATGTGCATCCCCGTGCGCAAGCGCGTCAGGTATGCAGAGCTGCGGCATCTTCAGCAGAAGAGCACAGGTGGGCAGCAGAAGGCAAGAGGAGCTCCAATCCCAGCACAGCCCCTCCCCACTCTCCTCCTCCCCCCCTCAGAAGAGCTGCGGGGCTCAGGAGCCTCCCCCCATGCCCCCCCACCCACTGAGCAAGATGCCCTCCTTCCCACTGCCCCACCCGCCAGAGCAACATCGAGCTGACCACACCCACCCTGGTCATGCCCACCCAGTCTGCCATTTCCACCATAGCCACGCCCACCCAGCAGGCCACGCCCACCTGGCACCCGGTGATACATAAGTGGGTTTTGGTTTGCAGTTTGGGCACTCGGTCTCTAAAAGGTTCGCCACCACTGCCCTATACCATTTCAGACAAATGGCTGTCCAGTCTCTTCTTAAAAACTTCCAGTGTTGGAGCATTCACAATTTCTGGAAGCAGGTTGTTCCACTGATTAATTGTTCTAACTGTCAGGAAATCTCTCCTTAGTTCTAGGTTGCTTCTCTCTTTGATTAGTTTCCATCCATTGCTTCTTGTCCTGCCTTCAGGTGCTTTGGAGAATAGCTTGACTCCCTCTTCTTTGTGGCAGCCCCTGAGATATTGGAACACTGCTATCATGTCCCCCCTCGTCCTTCTCTTCATTAAACTAGACATACCCAATTCCAGCAGCCATTCCTTATATGTTTTAGCCTCCAGTCCCCTAATCATCTTTGTTGCTCTTCTCTGTACTCTTTCTAGAGTCTCAACATCTTTTTTACATTGTGGTGACCAAAACTGGATGCAGTATTCCAAGTGTGGCCTTACCAAGGCATTGCAAAGTGGTATTAACACTTCACATGATCTTGATTCTATCCCTCTCTTAATGCAGCCTAGCACTGTGTTGGCCTTGTTAGCAGCTGCAGCACACTGCTGGCTCATATTTAAGTGATTGTTCACTAGGACTCCGAGATCCCTCTCACAGTTGGTACTATTGAGCAAGGTACCACCTATACTATACCTGTGCATTTGGTTTTTCTTGCATAAATGTAGAACCTTACTTTTTTCACCATTGAATTTCATTTTGTTAAATAGCGCCCAATATTCAAGTCTGTCAAGTTCCTTCTGTATCTTAAGCCTATCTTCTGGAGTGTTGGCTATTCCTGCCAGCTTGGTGTCTTCTGCAAATTTGATGAATTCCCCATCATTGCTGAAGTTTTTGAAGAGCACTGGGCCCAAAACAGAGCCTTGGGGCACCCAACTGCACACTTCCCTCCATGTACATGCAGTTCCATTGAGGACCACATGCTGAGTACGGCCGGTCAGCCAGCTATGAATCCATCTGGTGGTGATGCTGTCTAACCCACATTTTTCTATCTTATCAAGTAGTAGGTTGTGGTCTACGTTATCAAATGCCTTACTGAAGTCCAAGTAAATTATATCCACAGCATTCCTTTGGTCCACTAATTTTGTCACCTGGTCAAAGAATGCAATAAGATTTGTCTGGCATGATCTGTTTTTGACAAACCCTTGCTGGCTTTTGGTAATGACTTTGTTTGCCTCCAGGTGTTCGCTTATTCGTTGCTTGATTATCTTTTCTAGAATCTTCCCAGGTATTGAGGTCAGGCTGATAGCTCTGTAGTTTCCTGGATCCATTTTTTTCCCTTTTTCATGTTTCTGCCCTGTGGACTCTGAACCTTGTTTGTTGACTAGGGACCTTGCCTTGTGGACTTTGAACATTGTTTATGGACTACAGACTTCCTCCTTGCCTTGTGAATCAGCTCTGGTAATTATTAGATTTAGTTTGTGGGACTGGGTTACACTCACTGTGGGTGGCTGCCTTTGGGAAAGTTTGGGGTTGTTACAGTATGTGCTCTTGGTGACGAATGAAGGAGGGTGTTTGGAGTCAATAGGAAGCCCCGGTAAGGTCCTACAAAGCCCACATTAGGAGGTGCCCGTACTCACTGCTTGGAAGAAGCAGCAGGTCCTCCTGGACTCTCCTGGGTCTGAAAACTGACAGGCGGTGTGGCAGGTTTTGGCCACAAGGGAAGACCCGGCTAAGCCAATTGAACCCCACATTGGAAGGGGAACATGGGAAGCTGTAGCTCAAGGGTCATAACAGGATCCCCTCTAGGAGACTTGCTCGTGGTTTGGGATGAGAGGTGAGTGCCCGTCCTAGCCAGTATGAAGGTGAAACAAGCAAGGGAGATATGTAAAGAATGGGCTTTGCTCAGGGACAAAGCTGGGGAACCAATTTGGCTAAATAAAGGTACTTAAAAGGAAAAGGAAAATAAAATATAATAATGTTGATTTCTTCCCTCTCTTCTATGCAACCATATGATATGTTTGTTAAGATTTTTGCCTTCCCTAATTTGAGATTTATGGTGGGAATGACCAGGATATGACAATCTAAGAGTTCTGTTTCCCATTGCTGTTCTCTTTCCCTTGTCTTTGTTTGTGTATGTGTGTCAAAGTCTTTGTGTGTTTGGTAAATGTAACTGTTAAATGTCCCTAATCCAAAGATACCATAATTTTAAATTTTGTTAGAAAATAATGTTAAAATAAGCTGTTGGAAGAAAATTCTTCATCATGGTTCATCCAAGCTGGGAATAAACATGGCAACTGCTTTGGGAAGAAGGTTGTAGTTTATTGGAGAGGAGAGCCAGACAGGAAGATGGTTCTGGCAGCAAGAGAAGTGAAAAAAGGGCTGAACACATGTAGGGAGTAGGTTTTTATACCCCCTGAAGCCTTTTGTTTGGAGTTATTTCCTGTTCCTGTTTTGAGGCTATTTGCTGTGTCATGTATTCTGACCTGAGTTTGGGTGTGCCCTTTGGTCTTTGTGAGTTAATCCTACCATGTCCTGTTCCAGGTGGGGTATGCAGATTTTAGGTCTTTGTCTTACTAATCTCCTAGCTCCAACTTTCCTGATGGTTTACATCTGCATTTGTACAGAGCTGGTTTCTGCTTGGGGGAGGCAGACTTGGGGCTATTAAGAAAAACTGGGCATGCTTTTCTGTCTCTTTAAGATCCTTTGAGAAAATATATTTTCCTGTCCTTTTAATATTTCCTTCTCTGGGGGGCTGACTTCCCACAAAGCAATGAAAAGAAAATACCTTCACCCTAGTTTTCCTGGCCAGCAAAACAGGGTGAAGAGAACTGTGTTCCTTTTCCCCCTCTCTGTACTTTAAAAAAACAGCCCAAGGTTATCAGGAGGGAACGTTTTAAGTTCATTTACAGGAAAAGTTTCATTCTTGCATTTACTGTATGTGTTTAAGTGGGTTTCATCTGTCTATTTAACATCTGTAAAGTTAGCCTTAATGTCTTTTCAAACCCTGCCTGCAAGCTATCCACCCCCCCCCCCATTCCATTTCTTATCCTCTGTTTTCCATGCCTATGTCTGACCAACAGTGCCTCTCCTGGGAGAGTCACCCACAAAAGGGGGAGGGGACCCTGTTCTCATATCTTTCAGCCCTGCACAGACAACTCCTCAACCTTGGAAGCAGAGCACACTGACCCAGACTCTGCCTCCGTTCATTTGAGCCAGGGAATTGGGTTTGGATCCAGCCATCCACTGGAAAGTCACCATGCAACCAGAGTGGAACAGATCTTCCCAAGTCCTACATCACTCAGATGCCAGTGAAAGCTGCAGAGAAAGGAAGGACTCCTAGATCCATTGGCCCCCATGTAAAGCCTCAGAAGACAACTGGAAAGACTATGGGGGGAGGGCAGAAACTCATTGTAAGGTTTTCTTTCTTGCCTCATTTATGTTGTAATTAGTCAGTTAAATGGATTCATGGAGGGATGGCACTTGGGAATGGCTGGCACAGCAAGTCCTGAACACCTTGGACTTCTGTCTGGTGGGAGGCAAATTTGTCCAGGGTGTTTGTATTACCTGTCTTGTAGAAGTAGCTGCATACACACACATAAAGTACACACACACCATTCAGAATCACACTGAGTCTATCCCCTTTACCTACTGCCAAGTAAAGCTCCTTGGGCTGGTTCTTTCTCTGTGGCACTAAGGCCTTTGCATGCATACCTTCCTGAAAATTCTATGGGAGAGGGAACCATGCCCCCTCAGGAGATTTACAATTCATATGCCCTCACTGAAAAGGTAGCAGAAAAGAGCTCTCCAAACTCAAGCCCTGAATATGTTGCACTGGTGGTCTCATAGTGGGAGTCCTAGTGCTCACTGTGTGCAATTTAAGAAATATTAATAGCCTGCCTAGCACACTGGCTAACCTCAATTTGACATCACAAACCCTGGATGCACTAAACTAAGAGCTAAGGCAGGTTCAGGAAGCAACCCTTGAAAATGAGCAGCCTGTAATTATTTAATGAGGCAAATCATGGCTGTGAAGAATTTTGGGGCAAGTGCAAACCTTACTGAAAGCTCACAGGAAGTGACATCAAACATCTAAAAGAATTGGCACAGAATATTGGACATTATAAATTTCTTTTCCACCCAACAGAGCTTTTTCCCTGGCTTCTAGTCCTTCATGGGAGCCACTGCAGGGATCTTTTTCTCCTGCCTCTATCAGGGCCTTCCCCTTTGCATTAACAGTTTAAAAGCTTGTTTCCCCACATCCTGGAACCCCCCATAGAAGCACCCATCAAGTCTCCCTGATCAGATCAATTCTGAATCTTGGGCCAGTAAAAGTGTGTCACCCACACTTACCGTATTTCCCCGAAAATAGGACCCGGTCTTTTTTTTTTTTTTTTGCCACCAAGAGAGGCACCAGGTCTTATTTTCAGGGAATGTCTTTTTTTTTCTTTTTTTAATTTTTATTGAATACAAAAGAAAGAAAAAAGATTAAAAACATTGAACATGGTAAATCGTCTTTGATATACATCTCCGTCTTGTCAGTCCATACTATACATTAACTACATATGGTATATCTATATATAGCTGTACATTCTTAGTATCTGCCTCTATTTATATCTTTGCTGTTGACCCCATTCTTTTTTCCCTCCATTTGTAGAATTTATTCCAGATTCGATAAAATTCTGTTTCTTCCTGATTTTTTAGTCTTTTAGTTATCTTGTCTAGTTCTGCGCAATACATAATTTTCTTTATTAGTGCTTCCCTGCTCGGTGCTTCCATTGCTTTCCACTTTTGAGCAAATAGTATCCTTGCCGCCATTACCATGTGTATGATTAGATATGTGTCACCTTTATTTACGTTTTTTCCTAATATTCCTAATAATAATGTCTCAGGTTTATATTGGATGCTTTGCCTAGTCATTTCTATTACCCATTCCCAGACCATAAGCCAGTACACCTGTGCTTCTCTACATGTCCACCATACATGAAAAAATGTGCCCTTTTCTTTTTTGCACTTCCAGCACATAGGTGAGTATCCGTTATACATTTTGGCTAATCTGGCCGGAGGCAAATGCCATTTGTAAACCATCTTATACAGGTTTTCTTTATATGATGTTGCCAGTGTAATTTTGTTATTTCGTTCCCATACTTGCTGCCATTGATCCATATTTATATTATACCCTAAATCCATTTTCCATGTCACCATTGCTTCTTTAACCTGCTCCTCATATAGCTTATATTCCAACAAGTATTTATAAATATTCTTTTTCAATATAAAATTTTTATTATTTTTCATCATAGAAAAAAACATCACAAATATTACACAATACTGTAAGAAAACCCACCCCCCACCCCCCCGGACTTCCCAAACCTAATCCCAGGATAATATTCAAATATAAGTAAACAAATATTAATATCTCTAACTCCACAAAGTATATTATTCTACATGAGTAGGTAAAATAT
>NW_015388476.1:142430-144948 GCF_001527695.2 Protobothrops mucrosquamatus
AGTTCTCACCTACATCGTCCACATGGGACGACTCGGGAACTCAACTCCTACCCCGGGCAGCTCACCTATCCCCTTATGCCCAGGGGAAAGGTATCAAGCCGTTTTACAGCTGATGCTAGCTGTCAAAACGGCTTTTACGCTGAAACAGGCGGGAGGCAGCAAACAGCTGCTTCCAACGAGGTCGCCTGCCACCGGAAGTTTCGTATTTATAAATATTCTTAATTTGTTTTTCTCCAGGCCTAGCAGTATTTTATCTAACCCCGTGTCTTGTCTGTTAATACCCCACTCTTGCTTATCCTTCATGTATCTTGCTTGTATCTGGAGATAGGACCACCATTCCAAGGCTATTCCTTGTTGTCTTAAACTCTTGTTTTTGTTTTAAGTGACCTTCTTCTGTCAAGATGTCTTTATATATAATAGCCTTATCTTTCCTATACAGATTGGGATATGTGACTGCCTCTAGTGGCGATAACCAAACTGGAATCTTTGTATAGTGTTGGTGTTTGACTATATTCCAGCTTTTTATTAGTTCTTGCCGAACCTTGTGTCTCAAAAAGTACTGGTAGTTTCTACTTTGCCCTGTCCATATATGAGCATGCCAACCCTGCTGGAGATCATAACCCTCTAAGTGTAGACATCTTTTATTTTCTAAAGTAATCCAGTCTCTGATCCATGTCAGGGCCACTGCTTGGTAATATAGCTCCCAATCTGGAAAACCTAAACCTCCTCTCTCTTTGGCATCCTGTAATGCCTTTAATTTTATTCTTGCCTTCTTTCCTAACCACACAAATTCTAAGGTTAGTTTATTCAACTCCTTGAAGAATTTCTTGTCTAATTGAATTGGAATGTTCTGAAACAGGAATATCATTTTAGGTAGAATGTTCATCTTCACTGCTGCAATTCTCCCGAGAAATGAGAGATGTAAATTTTTCCAGCGGTCTAAATCTACTTTTATATTCTTTACCAATTTGCCATAGTTATCTTCTTTAATTGATGAGCAACGTGCTGAAATAACTATCCCTAGATATTTTATTTTAGAAACTATTTGTATACCTAATTTTCCCCAAAGGTTTCCTTTTTGTATATTAGTCATATTTTTTGCAATAATCTTTGTTTTATTTCTATTTATTTTCAAACCTGCCAAATCTCCATACTCTTCCAATATTTCAAATAGCCTCTGCCCTGATTGTTCTGGGTCTTCTAATATAAATGCTAAATCATCTGCATAAGCTTGAAGTTTGTATGTTTCCTTCTTAATCCTAAATCCTTTAATCTGCTCTTCTTGTTTTACTACTCTGGCTAGGATTTCTAATGTATATATGAATAACAATGGTGAGAGAGGACATCCTTGTCTTGTGCCTTTCTGAATATTGAATTTATCAGTGGCCTCTCCATTTATTATGATCTGGGCCTTTTGTTCAGAATATATTGCGGTTATCACATTTAAAAAAATTTCCCCAACATCCATTGATTTTAATTGTTGGATCATAAATAGCCAATTGACATTGTCAAAAGCCTTCTGTGCATCAAGGAACAGAAGTGCCACTTGATGATCGCTATGCGACTCATAAAATTCAAGAATGTCTAAAATTGTTCTTATATTCCGCTTAGTCTGCCTGTTTGGTAGAAACCCATTTTGATCAGAATGTATAAAATCAGATAATTTTTGAATCTCTCTGCCATTATTATTTTTTTTAATAAATTTTTTATTAATTTTTCAATTAAAAACAAAAACATAGATCTTTTATCACAATATCAACCAAAAAAATAACACTAATCAATACATTCACGGACGTGTCCGGTGTCCCCCACCGCACCGCCCTCTTCCACTTACCACACCTTCCTCCTCCCAAACTACCACCACTCCTCCTTCCTCCCTCTTTCCTACCTCCCTTCCTCACTCAACCATCCCGTCTTGTGCAGTTGGGGCACCACCGGACACCTCCTTAAAAAATCATACATATATATACATATAAATATATAATACAAACCTACCCCTTTCCCCTCTCCCCCCCCCCCGGGATTTCCCAAAGCTAATCTAGGAAATAAACGCACAATAATCTAATTCTATTCAAAACTACTCATTATTACTACACACTAGTATAAACTTACTGTGACTCTAAAATAACATTAAAATACATACAAAGATTTTTTCAATATATCAATATTTGATATACATATTTTTGTTTAAAATTTTTAATCAAAAGCTACATGATAATTTTTCAATTCATACTTTCTCTGAATATAATCTATCCATCTTCTCCACATTGAGATAAATTTCTCCTGAGAATGATCCTTCAGGTACGCGGATATTTTTGTCATCTCTGCAAAATACGATACTTTCTGTCTCCAATCATCCATAGTTGGTAACATCTTTTTTTTCCAATTTTGAGCAACTAAGATCCTTGCTGCTGTTATACAATACAACATCAATTTCATTTCTTTTTGGTCCAAATTGTCCATAATACCCAATAAAAATAACTGCGGTGTAAATTTTATCTTTTTCTTAAAAATCTGT
>NW_015388476.1:145869-149256 GCF_001527695.2 Protobothrops mucrosquamatus
TTATCAAAAAATAAGTAAGCATGCCATCCATAATATAAGTCCCAACCCTCAAGTATCAAAATGTCTCTATTAGTTAAATTAATCCAATCACTAATCCAAGTTAATACCACTGCTTCATAATATAATTTTAAATTAGGGGCTTTAAGTCCCCCTCTTTCCCGTGAATTTTAAATTTTACCCTAGGTTTTTTCCCCTGCCACATGAACCTATTGATACCTCTTTGCTATTCTTCCAAGTTTAAATCCTTTTTTAAGATAGGTATCATCTGAAACAAAAAAAGAAACTTGGGAGAACATTCATTTTTATTGCTGCAATTCTTCCCAATAATGATAATTGTAATTTCTTCCATTCCATCAAATCCTTTTGGACTTTTTTCCATAACTTATCATAATTATTCATATACAATTTAGCATTAGAAGCAGTGATATCCACACCGAAATATTTCACTTTTTTCACTATTTCAAAACCAGTTACATTACTTAAAATTTCTATATCTTTCATAAACATATTTTTAGATAATATTTTGGTCTTATTATTATTTACTTTAAATCCAGACACCTTTCCATAATGTGTCAATATCTGTATCAAATTTCTTGCCGAGTCAGTTGGTTCCGACAAAGTAAAAACCAAATCGTCAGCAAAAGCTCTAAGCTTATAGTCATTGTTACCCAAAGTTATTCCTTTTATAAGTGAAGACTCCCGAATCTTGATTAATAAAATCTCCAAAGTCAAAATAAACAGTAACGGTGATAATGGACAGCCTTGCCTTGTACCTTTTTCAATTTTAATTGAATCTGTCAAACCACCATTTACAATCACTTGAGCAAACTGTAGTTGATAGATAGCCTTTAACGCTGACGAAAATCTGTCCCCAAAGTTCATTCTATCAACCAGCCATAACAGGAATTGCCAGTCCAACTTATCAAAAGCCTTTTCAGCATCCAAGAAGATAAGGGCCGCCGGGATTTGATTATTTTTATCCAAATACTCCAACAAGTTCACAATTTGTCTAACATTGTTCTTCATATATCTTCCATTTATAAATCCAGACTGATCCACGTGAATAATCTGTTTCATTACTTGCATTAGTCTATTAGCTAATATTTTTGCAAAAATCTTATAATCTGTATTCAGTAAAGATATTGGCCTATAATTTTAAGGCTGAGTCATATCTTGATCCTCCTTTGGTATAAGTGAAATAAATGCACACCTCCAAGATGGTGGTATTTGTCCCCCCATTAAAATATCATTAAAAAGACATCTCAAGGGTTCTAACATTTCTTCAGATAGTTTTTTATAATAAATTGCAGTAAATCCATCTGTACCAGGGGCCTTACCAACCTTCAGTTGTTTAAATGCCTCTGCAATCTCTTCCAACGTGATCAAACCGTTCATCAATCCTTTTTGATCCTCAGAAAGACAAGGCAAATTTGCTTGTTGTAAATAATTATCTATTTCATCAGATTGTATATTCTCAGAGGCATACAATTCAGAAAAATATTCTGAAAAAGCCCTTTTAATCAATTCCTGTTGAAAAACTTCTTTACCCTTATAATTCATTTTCTCAATAAATCTTTGTTTTTGTTTCTTACGTAATTGATACGCTAACCATCTTCCAGGTTTATCTGCGTTACAAAATGTATTATGTTTCATATATTTCAAATTAATAGCAATTTGATCAGAAAGCAACATATTATACTGTTCTTTCAGCATTACAATAGATGCCTTTAAACTCTTATCCGTTGGATTTAAGGAGAAAGCTTTTTCCTTTGTTTTTATCTCTTGCTCCATATCTTTATACTTTTGTTGCTGTTTTCGCCTATAAGCAGAGTTCATTGAAATTAAGGCACCCCTCATAACTGCTTTGCTTGCATCCCAAACCATCGATATAGAGGTGCCTTTATTCATATTCAACGTAAAAAAATCTTTTAAATGATCTTTAAGTTTCTGCACATTTGTTTCATAGTTCAATAAATTCTCATTTAGTCTCCAAGTCCTTCTCCTACCTCCATCAATTGAAATCTCCATCCATACAGGACTATGGTCCGACAATATCTTAGGAAAAATCTTCACCTTCTTAACCCTAGGAATCAAATCAGTAGTAATCAAAATAAAGTCAATTCTGGAGTAAGATTGATGCCTATCCGAAAAAAAGGTGAAATCACTTTCTCCCATATTCCTTTCACGCCATATATCTCTTAACTCAAGGTTAAGAGATAATGCAATGCAAAAAAACTTTTAGGCAATTTAATTTGCATTGAAGTTTTAGCTGAAGTCTTTTTATCTCTTTTTGAATCTATTACGTCATTCCAGTCTCCCATCATGATAACAGATTTATAATCCAATTGCATTATCTTTTGATGCAAAAGAGTAAAAAATTGCTTTTGTTGTTGATACAAATTGGGTGCATATAAGCCCACAAGAAGACATTTTTCCCATTCAAAGTAATTTCAACAAACACAAATCTTCCTTCTGCATCAGCGTCTATTAACTTTGGCATCAATTCCTTCTTAACATAAAGAACTACACCCGCTTTTTTCTTTTGAGCAGAGGCCGCAAAATATAAACCCAATTTAGGATTAAATAGATACTTTTGATCTTTTAATATAATATGTGTCTCTTGTAAACATATAATATCATTCTTATGCTGCTTCAAATAGTAAAATATTTTTCTCCTTTTTTGTGGTGAGTTCAATCCATTAACGTTTAAAGTTATTAATTTAGCCATCCTTTGGCTTTTGGAGCTTCTGAATCATCCCTTGCAGATCCATCATGACGGATCTTTTAGGTCTGGCCCCTCCCACTGGCTCCGAAGTAGTTGAACATGTTTAGGGCATAGCCTCTTTCTGCTGTTCTCTTTCCTTACGCTTGTGGGCCGCACGTGTCATTCTCTGGTCTTTTGGATCCTGTTTTGCCTTCAACATTTGTAAATTCTGGAAATCTCCTGCAGATAGTGACATAGCTCCAGGTAAATCCATAATCAGTTGTTCCACTCCTTCTTCTGTTCCTTTAACTGGTGATGTAGAAGATGAATCAGCTTTCAGAACCGTTAAATAAAAGTGCTTTGCCTTCTGTACTGTATTGAGTCTGTAACGGTTCCCAGCATATGTTAAGGCCATTCCAACTGGTATTTCCCATCTAAAAGGTATTTGCTGCTTCTTCAACTCTTTTTTTTTTTCCAACAAAATTTTTTATTAGTTTTATTTAACATGGTGGCAAGGCCATCAATTAATCAAAACAAAATCATATTTATACAATTCAAATTATTTCAATATAATTAACTCAGTTATACATATAAATAATCTATTATTATTTTAATATATCCTACTTCCCCTTAAGTCAATACTAGTAACTCTATTTCTATACTCCCTCCCACCCCCATCCCCA
>NW_015388476.1:149985-162685 GCF_001527695.2 Protobothrops mucrosquamatus
CATCCCAAAGTCACAGCTGAGTCCATCACTGCCTCTTCTCTATATCCTTATAGACTGTTGAAGATCTTTAAACAAAGCGGAAGTTCCATTAAACAAAGCCATTTTTCAAACTTCTTTAATCCAAGCCTCGGAGAAAAAAAAGAGGGGGGGAAAATCCAAAATCCAAATCCAAAATTCTCTCCGTTAAAAGAAAAAAAAAATTATCACCAAAACTTTCCATAAACCCAAAGAAAAAATATGTCAAAGTTACAACCTTAAGCCAAGGGGTAACAATTTCCCTCTTCATTCAACGCTACAGGAAAGTGAAAGTTAAAAAGGAAAATCAATCTCATCTATAAAAAAACGGCAAACCGCAGCCATTTTTTTTTCCTCATTTCAACTTAACTTTAAAGAAGATGTTAATAAATTGAGTTAAAGTCTTAGGTTACTCAAGTCCAGTTTCCCCTGGTCAGTTCCATCTGGTTATTATTTACTCACAGTTTTCTATAGTTCACAGAAGTGGAGGCAACGACTGGCTTTGTTCCCCCCCCCCAAAAGGGAACAAAGGCACTTGGGAGGCGGAGATTTCCCGGACTCCGGAGGAGTACCCAATTTCGCTCTCCCGAAATAAAGGGAGAGCTTTTGGGACTCTACTCCTATCCAGGAGTACTCACCTCGACCCCTTCTCCCGGGGCACAAGGTTCCAAGCTGCTGAACAGCTGCTGGCCGCTGTTCATGCTGGCTCTGACGCCTTCCCAAGAGGACGGCTCCGAAAAGAGCCGCCATCGGCGCGCCGTCCCACCGGAAGTCCGCTGCTTCTTCAACTCTTGAGCTAAGAAAGCAAACTCCTTTCTTTTTCTTAAAATCTTTGAAGGTATTTCTTTCAAAAGTATAATATCCTGAGCAGCAATCTGAAATCTCTGTTGGTAAAAGGCCTGTATTTTTTCTAAAAAAATAAACAACAACATCCCTGGGCTGTTTTCTCTGACGTGCGACCCATGAATTGACTCTAAATATTTTTTCTATTTCTCCATAGATAATTTCAGGGTCGCAGTCAAAAACCAATGCTAAGGCAGCTGATACCTCTTCTCTCAATTTCTCCTGTGCATCCTCTCGCAAGCCTCTGATTCTTATTGCATATTCCATCTCTCTGAATTGTGTCATTACAATATCATTTTGAGCAATCTCTATACCCTCTTCTACTTTTTCCATTCTCTCCTCCATCCCTTCCATTTTTTCTCCCACTTCCTCCACACGAGTCTCTATACGATCCATATGAAAAGGAAAACCCTGAAAAATTTGAGACATGTTCTCACACAATTCATCATTCTTTTTAGCAAGAAGCTCTTCTGTCTCCACTCTCATTTGTTGCACAATTTGTTTAGACATCTGCATCAAAGAGTCCTGCAGATCCTTTAAAGTAATATAAGGTGGTAGGGAGGGTGGAGGAGTTTTAGCTCTCTGATGCATAGTCTGTACAGCTGGAGAAGAAACAGTTGGCTTAGGTGCTGCAGCAACTACAACTCGTTTAGAAGCCATTCTTAAGTTTAAAAAAGGTCTTAATATACAGTCCAATGCAGCAATAGATCAAACAAATTTTTCTTTAATTTTTCCTTAATTTTTGAAAATTCTTTAAAGTCTTAACAATGTAGCAATCCACAACTGGAAGGAAAATGAAAGTGTCTCTTTAGAACAAAGAAGCGGCTAAGCCGCAGCCATTTTTTTTCCCAAAAGTTAACTTTCGATTTCAATCATTTGAGAAGAGTACTTTATTCTTCTGAGTCAAAGTTATAATTTCTTTATAAAAAGTCCAAGTTTCCTAGTCAGCTCCGTCTGTTAATATTACTCACAATTAAATTCGAAAAAAACATCAGAGGTGGAGACGGCGTCTGGCTTCGCTGAATAGCGAAGACGTCCCGATCTGCAGAGGAACTCTGAGCTCCGGAGGAGTTCTCACCTTCGCCTCGCTGGGAGCCCCCAGGGAGACTAGGGAACTCGACTCCTACTCCAGAGTAAGCTCTCCTTCTCTCCTTTGCCCGGAGAGAACGCCAAACAGCTGGTATGCGCTGTTTTGGCGATTTTTACGCAGTCCCGGACGGGAGGCTGTCAGAAAGCCTCCTTCGGCAGCCGCCCAGCCACTGGAAGTCCTCTCTGCCATTATTGAGGCGAAAATTTTATAATCAGAATTCAACGTAAATTTTATTTCCTTTCAGGGAATGTCTTTTCCATGGTCTCACCTCATGGCGGAAGCACCGACAGCCACGCCCAGCTGGCCCACTTCTTCTGCAGCTGCTCGCCACCACTTACATGGAAGCATCGCCCCCGGCCTCCATTTCGCCGTCAGGGGCCTTCAGGAAATGCCTCAGCAGCTGAGAATGGAGTTCCGGATTGACATGCACAGCACCCCCCATCCTCTATTTCGCCGTCAGAGGCCTTTCCTGAAGACCTCTGACGGTGAGATGGAGGCCGGGGGGCACCGCATGCATCAATCCGGAGCTCCATTCTCATTTGCAGAGGCATTTCCTGAAGAACTCTGACAGCGAAATGGAGGCCGGGGGCGATGTGTGTGAGTGGCAGCAAGCAGTCGCAGAAGTGGGCCGGCGAGGCAGGTGTCAGGGCATGGGAGGCCTGGCTGCAATGGTAAGTGGTTGTGGGGTGCGTGGGGAAGCTACACTGCCCCACCCCTGCCCTAGCTTGATTTTTAGGCTGCAACTCACCCCAAAACTAGGGCTTATTTTTGGGGTAGGGCTTATATTAGGCCCGCCCCTAAAATCAAGCTAGAGCTTATTTTTGGGGTAAGGCTTATTTTTGGGGAAACATGGTATATGGCCCAAAAGGGGGATTGTAGAAAGTCAGCACCCACCCACCCTCCTAGAGAAGGAAATATTTTTGGGAATACTAAAAAAGGCAGAATATTATATTTCCCCAATGGAATAATGGAGAAAAAAATCTCAGACTTCCGGTTTTGCATCGCAGTGAGATGGGCGTAGGAAGGCAGGGCTCTGCCTTCTGCGCTCGATTTCGCCCTGCTGGGGGCTCTAAAAAGGGCCTAAACTCGCCCCAAAGAGGCAATGAAGAAGGAGGGGTGTCTCATCGATCATGGAGAGATGGTGGTCTTTCCGTTTGATCTGAGAAAAGCCCTCCAAACTGGCAGGGAAAAGACTGGCTACATTCCTATGGCCACCCATTAGCTCCTGACAACTGAAGAAGAAAAGCACCAATTAACACATCGTAAACAGCATGTTTGGAACTGGATGAGAATATTGATCCTTTCTTTACTATTTTACAACTGAATTTCCTGGAAAAGGCTCCCAAGAAGCTAAAAACTTCCGAATGTGAACGGAAGCGGCACTTTAATTTTTATGGGGACAGAAATACACAATATTGAAGTGAAAGTAACATAAAGCTACAGTTTTGAAATTTGAAAACTGAGATCATTGTTAAGATTTTGTCTTTGAAAAGAAATTGAGGTGAAACATAAGATATCAATCCTTTGTTTTAAGAGTGGAAAATGGATTTTGAATGACATCTAGTGGTGGATCTGAGTACAGCACTATAACTAGCTTTCTGCCTGCTTGGTGATTCCTAGCCTAAGGGAGAACAGCTGGCAATAAAGGAAAATATTTTGGCATACTTATCACCTTGACCTTGTTGGACTATAAATACCCACTGAGCTTGGACTTTTAATCTCAAGAGCTAGTGGAAGAGAAAGAAAAACTTGACCTTTGATTATGTCTGGCTGGAAAAGACTTTTGAGCTGTTTTCAAGGAGGTTGAACACTTTGAACATTGTGGATTATAACCTTGCCTGAGTGACAACTTTTGGATGCCTGAGACAAAGGATCACTATAAAATATTGCTTTTGGGACTGGATCTGTATTCTAAAATCTATTGGATTATAAAGGCTGGTGTCAGAACCCATTCTTATACTGGGGGGGGGGGAGGAAAACTATTTCAAATATTTCTATTTCTTACTCAGGGTTCTGCCATTCTCCTGAGGGGGAGGGGGGAACGCTCAGTGGCTGCCGGTGGCTTTCCGGGTGCGCTTCAAGGTGTTGATTATCATCTTCAAAGCGCTCCATGGCATCGGACCTGGATATCTCCGAGACCGCCTTCTGCCTCAGATTACCTCCCATCGGCCGGTACGCTCCCACAGAGTGGGTCTCCTCAGGGTGCCGTCAGCCAGACAGTGCCGGCTGGCGACCCCCAGGGGGAGGGNGGCCTAAGGGGTATTTTTAGTTGGGTTTTAAAACAATTTTTAAAATAACAAAGGCCAAATTAATATTTCCTTTTAATTACGTTTTAATGGTAGTATTTTTGTACTTTTGTATTTGTTTTTATTAGGCTGTTAGCCGCCCTGAGTCCGCAAGGAGAAGGGCGGGGTAAAAATATAATAAATAAATAAATAAATAAATAAAGTGGTATTTATGTCTGCTTTGCTGCAATGTATCCTTGCCGCTATTCCTACATACTTGCTCTTTGAACTGTCTCTCCCTTGATGTTACCTTGGGGTGAGAAAAGAATGTGCCTCCAGCCATCTGGCTTATCTCTCTCTGCTGAAGGGAAGGTGCGAAGACCTAACAACATCATCACAAGCATGGGAACAAACTCCGCTATCAGCTCCTTTCCCACAGTGGACTTAACACCTGAGGATTGGCCCATTCAAACTGACTGGATGAACTATTGGGGTGGGGTTTGCTTGGGACTCTTTTAACCTATTGATCTGAGTGGGAAACCCTCAGATCCTGCCTATTATGCCTGCTATCAGCTTCTCCTAATAAAAGTTCCTTTTGGAAGAAACTGCTCCAAGAGTCCTGCTTTCTTAGGATGAGGTTTTGAAGTGGGCCCTGACAGCTACATATAAAGACCAGAAAGCTAGAGGAAACTTTGTTCTACTCTTACTGAGACTGGTGATATTAGGATCTCCAGGAATGATGCCTCAAGAAAAACCAAATACCTTTCAGAAGGAAATATACTCTATGATACAACTAATTCACCAAACAATTGTTGCATACAAAGAGGACATAAAAAGAAACCACAATGAGACTAAAAATAATTTATATAATATAAATGAGCAAATCTCCAAATTAAATCTAAAATTAGAAAGTTCCTAGACCAGGGCTTTTCAACCTTTTCACCCATTGTACCACTTTTAGGATATGGCAATATCCGAGTACCACCAGTTGCCTAGCAAGGTGTCAAAAACTTGATGACCAAAAAAAAAAAGGAAAAAAGTGATGAAGTACAGGTAGTCCTCGACTTACAACAGTTCGCTTAGTGACTATTTGAAGTTACAATGGCACTGAAAAAAGTGCCCCCCAAGCCACAGCCGAGCAAGACACCTGCCTGCCCACCTGGTGGCGCTCTTCCTCCTGTCCGAGGTTTCCATTGCTGTGAGCATTTCTGTTGAGGATTGGCAGCGGGGGTGGGATGGAGTGTGTTTGGTTTTTATTCCTCCCGTCTGATGGGTGGTTGCAGCAGGTTTTGGTCACTTCACATGACCCTGGGACACTGTGACCGTCATAAATATGAATCAGTTGCCACGCATCTGAATGTAAATCACAAGACCCTGGAGATGCTGCAACATTCCAGCTGATCGGCGCTTCTTCTGGGCTCAGCAGAAGGGCTAGGATCAGCGCTGAGCTTCAGCTGGATCCTGGCGCTGATCCTGGTGCTTCCACTGAGCCCTGACAGCCTGACAGCTCCAGCCATCTCTCACTCAGGCTTGTGCGGTGCTGCCACCGGTTCAGCTCATCCCCCTCCCCCGCTACCACTTTTCTAGGATGGTCGCGTACCACCTGCCAGGTGCCAATGTACCACAGGTGGTACCTGTACCACTGGTTGAAAAGCCCTGTCCTAGACAACTACAAAGTATGAACAAATAAACCAGAGATCGGAAGATGAAGCAGAGGAAATGGACAGAAGAGATGAAAGAAGGGAAATATAAACTACCATACACAAATAAAATACTACAAGACTTACCTATAACAATGAAATTGCAAAAGACCCTTCACCCTTTAAGCCTGCAAGATGCACCTGATGACAAGAAAGAGGATTTTTGGGAATGGAACATAGAGCTGTCAGGGGAAATGTTACAATTTGGGAGACAAAAGATGAGGGGAGAAATTGAGGGAAAAGGAAGGTGGGAGTTGTTTAACGAAGAGAAAAGGGTGGAATTCCCCCTCAAAAATACCCTACCTAAATTGTCTTCCTCATGCCAAGCAACTTTCATAAAAATAGAAAGAAAATTCCTGGGCAATTTAATTGCCTTGCCTTGGAAAGCTACTTGGCAAAGAAAGAAAGAAAGTGAGAGTTAGATTTAAAAAATAGATTTGACCTATTAGAGGGGGCATCATATGTTTAAGTACTTTTTTGAATATGGTTAAAAGAACGGATGACCCTTAGATATAATTAGACTTCTATAATGAAAGATATGATTTAGAATTAAAATAGTATTTCTTGACTTCCGGTTTGCCAAGGCGGTTGCCACGGACGTTTGGAAAGCGAACTTCGTCTTCCATGTCCGATTTTGCATTGCTGGGGGACCCTGGAAAGGGTTGAAAGTCGCCCTGTAGGGGTGACCAGCAAGGAGGGGATCCCCGCTTGATCACAGGAGGGTGGTTGCCCTTCCGTTTGATCCGGGGCAGCCCTCCAAACCAGCGGACAAAAGACCGGCCATAGAAATATGGCTTGTCACTAGGCTGCAGACAGCTGAAGTCACATTTACCATCAGGCAACTATAAAGCAGCGCGGATGAGACTGGGTGAGATTTACCTCTCTTAAATCCTATTTTTTCTACCTGCATAAGCTGCTCAAAGTACTTTCCCCCCTGTGGAAAGGGAAGGGAGATTCTATCCCTCCCTCTAAAAACAGTGGCGACTGACTATCCAAGGGAGTTTAAAATGTTGTAAGAATAACTTGATCCTAATTGGATTTTTACCTTTTTAAAGCTTGTGGACTAAAAGATTTTTTACTCTTACTGAAGATCTGGGTTTTTACTTATAGAAAAGAAGTAAAATTGAAAAGATTATAAAAATTTTGGACTTAAAAGAAAATTCTAAATGGTATGGGCGACATCTTGTGGCTAAACCTGATATTACAGCTTGTTATTGCTTAAAAGAGACTTGGCCTGTAGCCCAGACTATAGATAAGACATTTGTAACCTTGACCGATATCAGCTGAGAAGCCCAGCTGTGTTCTATACTCAGTGACAAAAATCTTTTCTGCATTCTATGATTGTGAAGCTTTTAACTTTATATACTATTAAGAGAACATGAATGAAGATCAGGAACAGATTCTCTTTATGTTGAAAGCACTTTATGAAACTATTCTTACAGCTACTGATGAAATAAGAAGTTACAGAAAAGAACAAGATGTCAGCCCAGATATACGAACTCAAACTTTGATTACAACTAAAAAATCACCTACACAGAACATAATAGAAAAAGTGGAACAATTAAATACTATGATAGAAGATTCAACTGATCAACAAACACAGTTAATGGAAAACCCAGAAAAGGGACTGACAACATGGAAAAGACTTCCTATATAAATCAGAAGGAACTTGAGGATCAAGAAGAAGAACAGACTGAAGAGAAGATAAACAGTTCAGGACAACTACATCAAGATGGAAAAATAGAGAGACAATTTGTTAGTCCTTTCAAAAAAATGGTGACTGGATGGCTTTTTCTACTCCAAGCAACATACATAACAACACAGGGAGATTTATTTGATGACTTAAAAGCACGGACATGGAAGACAACTTGGCAAAGAAAGAAAACTAGAATAAGACTGAAGGAAATGGGGTTTTTGACCTATCAGTGAGAATTAAAATAGAATATACTCAAATAGATAAGATGTGTACTTTGAATACTAGATATTGTTATGAGTTGAGATAAAGAAAACTTTGGTCATTTAAAACTTGGGACTATAAATATTAAAAGTTAAATTTGAATATTGATTTGCTTATAAAGGTTAAATGTAAAGGTAATTAAGATATATATAAGCCAAAAAATGGAAGCCTTTCAACAGGCAATGTCAGATACTCAACAAAGAATGCAAAATATTGAAGACAAGTCAGTAGTAGTGGATCAGAAATTAGAAGCTCTCCAAGATGAAAATCAGAGATTGGCACAATCTAATGCGGAGCTAGAAGAAAGTATGGCGATGATGGAGATGGAACGGGCATCATACTTTCTAAGTTTTCAAAATATGATAGAGTGATGAGAACTTGTTACTATTGATGAGTGAATTATTGGCGGACTTGCTCGGAATGGAAATGGATCAAATCAAAAGAGAAGTCGATCAAGTTTTTAGAGTGAATTCAAATTATGCAAGATGAAATAGAGTGCCTAGCGAGGTTCATGTTAGATTTAGTAAAAGAGCAGTACGGGATGAGATCCTGAGACTAGTGAGGGATCAACCACTGAAATATAAAGATAAAGAATTGGTAGTTCTCAAACAGATTCCAAGAAGAATTAGAGAAGCCCGAAGAGAATATCAATTCTTAACAAGGAAATTTATTAGTAGAGGAGTGAATTTCAGATGGTTGATTCCAGAAGGATTACTAATTTTTTGGGACTCAAAAAGAGATAGATTGAGCACTCCACAACAAGCAGAGGATTTTTTAAACAATCATAGAGCCTTCTTGGAGAAAGGTGAGGCGGAACCTCAGAAATCAGAGGAAATGGCTACAGGAACATCAAAACAAACGGAGGAAGAAGTGCCCAAAAAGACTCAATCAGAGGAAGATGTTAGACCTAAAGATCAGAGACAGATAAGCTCTCCTAGAAAATTGAGATCTCGACGTAATTGAAACCATGGAGGAAATTGGAATTCTTTCAATAAATATAAATGGTCTTAACTCCCCATCAAAAAGGAGTAAAATATTTCACAGATTACAAAAGCTAAAAATGGACATAATTTGTCTCTAAGAGACACACATTAAGATACAACATTCCAGAATCCTTGAACAATCAAAACTAGGTAAACTTTATTTCTCTTTGGCATCACAAAAGAAAAGAGGGATAGCTCTATATATAAAAGAAAAGATGAACCCAAAACAAATTTACGTTGACAAAGAGGGAAGAATATTAATGGTAGAGATCACATGGAACCAAAAACAAATACTGATGGCTGCGATATATGCTCCCAATGAGAAACAAGACCAATTTTTTCAGCAATTATATGATAAACTTGTGGACTTAAATTATCATAGCTTGTGTATACTTGGAGACTTCAATGCAATTGTTGATCCAGTATGGGACTATAAAAGTTACAAACAAGGGGAAAAAGGAAGTAATATCTTACCTAAACCCTTTCTAAAAATGAAAGATGAACTCTGTATACAGGATACTTGGAAAGAGATGAATCCGGAAAAAGCACGATATACTTTTTACTCTAACAGACACAAATTGTGGTCAAGAATTGACATGATATGGACTTCTCTTGATTTAAAGACCATGATACAAGAAATTGAAATAGAATCGAACATCTGGGCAGATCATAATCCAATTAAAATGATTTGGAAAGGATTTAAGAAAAGATCGAGATGGTCCTTGAATAAATCAATATTGAAGGAAAAGGAATTTCTACAATTTGCTACAAAAGAAATGGAATTTTTTTAAAAAGTTAACAAAAAAGAAGAAACCTCTACTCAAATTGTATGGGATACAGCAAAAGCATACTTTAGAGGTTTGGCCATAACTTATCTTGCCAAAAAGAATAAGGAAAAGAAACATATTCAACATAGATTGAAAGAACAACTTAGTATTCTGGAATCTGAGTTACAATTAGACCCACAAAAGAAAAAGCTGAAAATACAAATGGAATTATTAAAACACAAATTAAATTTACTTGAGACAAATATAATGACACAACAGATTAAATGATCTAAACAGAATTTCTTTGAAAATACTAATAAACCAGGGAGATGGCTTGCATATAGATTAAAAAAAGAAAGAGAAAAAAGATTAATAAGTAAGCTACGGGACTCAGAGGGTGAGCTACATTGCTATAATGATTCAATGAAAAAAATTACGAAGGCTTACTATGAGACACTTTATAAGGCGGAGACGGTTTCTAAAGAGGCAATCCAGGCTTACTTAAAAGAAGCAAACCTCCCAAAGGTTCCTGAGAATATGCACCAGAGGCTAAATGAGAATATATCAATGATGGAGATTACAGAGGCAATAAAAAAGCAAAAGAAAGATAAAACACTAGGACCTGACGGACTTCCTGCAGAATTTTATGTAGCACTACAAGATATTATAACTCCAACTTTGAAAGACTTATGTAATGAAGTCCTCATACAGACAAAAATACCGGACTCATGGACTGAAGCTAACATCACTTTGATACCTAAAGAAGATACTGATCATACACTAATTAAAAATTATAGACCAATATCGCTACTAAATGTGGATTATAAAATCTTTGCTGCAATAATGGCAGAAAGAATGAAAAACTTTTTGACTGAATTTATTCACTCAGACCAAAATGGTTTCCTACCAAAAAGACAGATAAAGAACAACTTGAGGATTATTTTAAACGTCTTGGAATATTATGAAATTCATCCAGGGAACCAGATGGCACTTATATTTCTTGATGCACAAAAAGCCTTTGATAATTTAAATTGGCAATTTATGTTTCAACAACTCCAAGAAATGGACTTTGGTGAGAATTTTAATAAAGCAATTCAAGCAATTTATACGAAACAAACAGCAAGAATACTTTTAAATGGAGATTATACAGATGGATTTGACATTAAAAAAGGCACCAGACAGGGATGTCCACTGTCTCCCCTGTTATTTATTCTTACATTAGAGGTACTGGCAAGAAATATTAGACAAGATACAGAAATTAAAGGTCTGGAGATTAAAGACCAGAAATATAAACTACAGGCCTTTGCGGATGACTTGGTTTTTATTTTAGAGGAGCCATTGGAAACAGCCGATAGACTCTTGCAGAAAATTGAGAAATTTGGAGAAGTGGCTGGACTGAAAATAAATAGGGAAAAGACTAAAGTATTAACAAAAAATCTAACAGATAAACAGAAAATTCAACTCGCTAAGATGACAAACCTTCAAATAGTTAAAAAAGTCAAATATTTGGGCATTTATTTAACTGCAAAATATACCACATTAAAAGAAGATAATTATGAGAGATTAATGAAACAAATAAAAATAGACCTGGAAAGGTGGGAAAATCTTCAATTATCACTCTTAGGAAGAATAGCGACAGTTAAGATAAACATTTTACCAAAGCTATTTTTTTTATTCCAAACAGTTCCTGTTAAACTTACTAAGAATTTTTTTGATGATCTAAATGCAATGATTTTAATATTTATATGGCAAAGAAAGAAAGCTAGAATCAAATGTAAATTGTTACAAGAATCTAAAGATAGAGGGGGCTTTGGACTTCCAGATTGGAGACTTTATTATCAAGCAGCTATTCTGCTTTGGCTTAAAGAATGGATTGTATTGAGAAATAAAAGATTGCTTTATTTAGAGGGACATGATCTTCAGCTAGGTTGGCATGCTTTTATATGGTATGAAAAAACTAAAGCACATAAATACTTTCAAAATCATGCCATAAGAAACTTACTACTTTCAGAATGGGAGAAAATCAGACATAAAATATATATGAAAATACCTGAGTGGCTTTCAACAATGGAAGCATTTGCTTATCCAAATCTGATTAACTATGATAAACTGGTTAGTTATAAAGATATTTTGGACAAAGAGGGAAAACTTAAGGACAGGCAAACTCTTCAACAACAAGGTATTGACTTGACATGGTGGTCCTATTTGTAAATTCAAACAAGATACGAAAAAGATATAAAATCAACAGGATTTTATAAAGAACAGACTCCATTAGATAAAATTCTGTTAAAAACAGATGAGAATTTGATTAAGAAACTCTATAAATTTCTTTTAAACTGGAAGATGGAAGAAGAACAAGTGAAAGAAACAATGATAGTATGGGCAAAGAACTTTGGATAAAGACATGGCTTTTTCAGCAAGCGGGATTGGCCTAGGGAATTTTAGTGGGGTTTTTAAGGGAAATTTTAATTATTAGGCCATTGCAAATATTTCCTTTTAATCTGGTTTTAAATTGGTATTTATTGTAATATTGGTTTTATAAGGCTGTCAGCCGCCCTGAGTCCGGTAAGGAGAAGGGCGGGATACAAATCAAATCAAATCAAATCAAATCAAATCAAATCAAATCAAATCAATAAATAAATAAATAAATAAATAAATAAATAAATAAATAAATAAATAAATAAATAAATAAATAAATAAATAAATAAATAAATAAATAAATAAATAAATAAATATTCTATAGATTTGGAAGACTGGCAAAAACTTTGGGATAAAAATATCAAGCTTACAAAAGCAGTAGCATATAAAGAAAACTTATATAAGATGTTTTACAGATGGCATATGACACCAGTTCGCTTAGCGAAAATGTTTAAAAATGTCTCGGATACTTGCTGGAAATGTAAACAACAGCCAGGCACTTATTATCATGCCTGGTGGATATGCCCTAATGCTAAGAAATACTGGTCTAAGATTCATAGATGGTTGGAAAAGATGATGAAAATACAGATAGAATTTAAACCGGAATTGTTTTTGTTAGGAATATTAAGACCTAATTATGGTAAAGAGAATGACTACTTGATACTACATGTTTTAACAGCTGCGAGGATAGTATTTGCCCAA
>NW_015388476.1:164384-178413 GCF_001527695.2 Protobothrops mucrosquamatus
CTTCTGAAGGCAGGTTGTTCCACTGGTTAATTGTTCTAACTGTCAGGAAGTTTCTCCTTAGTTCTAGGTTGCTTCTCTCCTTGCTTAGTTTCCACCCGTTGCTTCTTGTCCTGCCTTCAGGCGCCTTGGAAAATAGCTTGACACCCTCTTCTTTGTGGCAGCCCCTGAGATATTGGAACACTGCTATCATGTCCCCCCTCGTCCTTCCTCTTCCATCTTTAAGCTTAACAAATATTTGTAGAGTTTCTTAATCAAATTTTCTTCTGTTTTTAACAGTATCTGATCAAATTCTGTCTGTTCTTTATAAAATCCCATTCTTTTAGCATCTTTTTCATATCTTGTTTGAATTTGCAAGTATGGCCACCATGTTCAATACCTTGTTCTTGTAAATCTTGTTTGTCTTTCAGTTTCCCTTCATTGTCTAAAATATCTTTATAGGTCACAACTTTCTTGTAGTTAATTAAATTTGGGTAAGCAAATGCTTCTATTGTTGAAAGCCATCCAGGTATTTTAATATAGATTTTCGCTTTTATTTTTTCCCATTCTCGAAGAAGCATGTTTCTTATAAAGTGGTTTTGAAAGTATCTATGTATTTTATTCTTCCCATACCACAGAAAGGCATGCCATCCAAGTTGTAGGTCATGCCCCTCTAGGTATAATAGTCTTTTATCTCTAAGCATTATCCACTCTTTTAGCCATGTTAACATAGTTGCTTGGTAGTATAACGTCCAATCCAGCAGTCCAAATCCTCCACTTTCTTTTGCTTCTTGTAACATTTGCAATCTAATTCTGGCTTTTTTCCCTTTCCAGATAAATTTCAGTATTGTTCTATTTAGTTCATCAAAAAAGGTTTTTCCCAGTCTTATAGGTATCGTTTGAAATAAAAAGAGTATTTTTGGTAAGATATTCATTTTCACTGTTGCTATTCTCCCCAGCATTGAAAGTTGTACATTTTCCCACTTTTCCAGATCCAATTTTATTTGTTTTAACAATCTTGCATAGTTGTCTTCTTTTATTGTTGCACATCTTGCTGTTAAATAAATTCCCAAGTATTTAACTTTTTTGACTATTTGAAGGTTTGGTTATTTTGCTAGTTGGTTTTTTTGTTTTTCTGTTAAGTTTTTAGTTAACACTTTAGTCTTTTCTCTATTTATTTTCAACCTTGCCACTTCTCCAAATTCTTCTATTTTCTCCATAAGCTTAGTGCTTGTTTCAAGCGGTTCTTCCAATATAAAAACCAAATCATCTGCAAATGCTTGTAGTTTGTATTTTTCATCTTTTATCTCCAGTCCTTTAATTTCTATGTCTTGCCTGATGTTTCTATTCAATACTTCCAGTGTTAATATAAATAATAGTGGAGATAGTGGACATCCCTTTCTTGTGCCTTTTATAATGTCGAAGTTTTCTGTAAAATCTCCATTTACAATTAGTTTGGCTGTTTGTTTACAATAAATTGTTTTGATTACGTTTATAAAGTTTTCTCCAAAATCCATTTCCTCTAATTGCTGGAATATAAATTGCCAGTTTATGTTGTCGAACGCTTTCTGTGCATCTAGAAATATTAAAGCCATTTGTTTCCCTGAATGAATTTCATAGTACTCTAACACACCAAGAATCATTCTTACATTATTTTTTATCTGTCTTTTAGGTAAAAAGCCATTTTGGTCTGTATGTATAAATTCGGTCAGAAATTTCTTTAGTCTTTCTGCTATTATTGAGGCGAAAAATTTGTAGTCTACATTTAACAACATTATTGGTCTGTAATTTTTTATTTGCGTCAAGTCAGAGTCTTCTTTGGGTATTAAGGTAATGTTAGCTTCAGTCTATGTATTTGGTATTTTAGCCTCCAGAAGTATTTCATTACACAGTTCTTTCAATATTGGGCTTAGTATATCTTGTGATGATTTGTAGAGCTCTGCAGGTAATCCATCTGGGCCCGGGGTCTTATCATATTTTTGCCTTTTTATGGCCTCTGTAATCTCCATCATTAATATTTTTCCATTCAATATGTTTTGAATAATCTCTGGAATTTTTGGTAAGTCTGCTTTTTTTAGGTACTGCTGTATTTTTTCCTTTGAAATTTCCTCTGTATTGTAAAATGTCTCGTAAAAGTCTCGTAATTTTTTAAAATGTGTCATTTTGAAACTGTAATTCACCTTTTAGGTCTTGTAACTTATTTATCAGTTTTTTCTCTTTTTCTTTTTTCAGTCTATATGCTAACCATCTCCCCGGTTTATTGACATTTTCAAAAAAATTCTGTTTAGCCCTTTTAATCTGTTGAGCCATTATTTCCGCCTCTCCTAAGTTTAGTTTATGTTTTATTATCTCCATTTATTTTTAAGTATTTTCTTTTGTGGGTCTATTTGTAGTTCTAGTTCTAATTTTCTAAATTCTTCCTTCAACTTTAACTGTTGTTGTCTTCTTTGTTCTTTTTAGCAGTATCGGTTATAGCCAGCCCTCTGAAATATGCTTTAGCTGTGTCCCACACATTTTGAAGCGACGTCTCTTCTTTCTTATTTATTTTAAAAAAGAAGTCCATTTTGTTTGTCACTAGTTGTATAAATTCTTTTTCTTTCAATATAGATTTGTTCAAGGACCATCTTAATTTTTTCTTAGGTCCTCTCCAAGTCATCTTTATTGGATTATCATTAGGTAATATATATCTTCAAAAAAGGAAAAAAAATGGACCCAGGAAATTACAGACCTATCAGCCTGACCTCAATACCTGGGAAGATTCTGGAAAAGATAATCAAACAACGAATCAGCAAACACCTAGAGGCAAAAAAAGTCATTACTAAAAGCCAACATGGGTTTGTCAAAAACAGATCATGCCAGACAAATCTTATTGCATTATTTAACCAAGTGACAAAATTAGTGGATCAGAGGAATGCTGTGGATATAATTTACTTGGACTTCAGTAAGGCATTTGATAAAGTAGATCACAACCTACTACTTAATAAGATAGAAAAATGTGGGTTAGACAGCATCACCACCAGATGGATCCGTAGCTGGCTGACCGGCCGTACTCAGCGTGTGGTCCTCAATGGAACCANGCAACCTAGAACTAAGGAGAAACTTCCTGACAGTTAGAACAATTAACCAGTGGAACAACCTGCCTCCAGAAGTGGTGAATGCTCCAACACTGGAAGTTTTTAAGAAGAGACTGGACAGCCATTTGTCTGAAATGGTATAGGGTTTCCTTCCTGAGCAGGGGGTTGGACTAGATGACCTCCAAGGTCCCTTCCAACTTTACTATTATTATTATTATTTTTCTTCCTTTCTTCCCTTGTTTAGTGCTTTTATAGTCCAGAGTTCCATCTTTTATTACATTGAAGTCTCCCATTATACAAAAATGTTGATAGTCCAATTCTAATATTTTTTATATAGTTTTTGGTAAAATTGTTCTTGTTTATCATTTGGTGCATATATTGCTACCATCAGTATCTGTTTTTGGTCCATCATTATTTCCATCATTAATATTCTTCCCTCTTCATCCGCATAAATTTGTTTAGGTTTCATCGTTTCTTTAATATATAAGGCTATTCCACTTTTCTTTTGTTGTGCTAATGCAGTGGTTCTCAACCTGTGGGTCGGGACCCCATTTGGGGTCGATCGACCATTTCACGGGGGTCGCCAAGCAAGGCTGTCCGCCATTTTTTTTGTCTGCCATTTTTTTTGTCCGCCATTTTTTCCCCTTTTCCGGCGGGTGCCTTACCTCCCTTGGGCTGGGCCAGCTGGTGGTTGGCCTGCTCCGTCTCTGCCGCTTGCCAGCTACACCTCGGCCGGTGCAGGGGGCGGAACCACGCATGCGTGGCGCTCCCGGGCAGGAAAAGTCCTCGACTTACGACCGGTTGGGTAGTCCTTGACTTATGACCGGTTTAGTCCTCGACTTACGACCGTTTTAGTCCTCAACTTACGACCAGTTTAGTCCTCGACTTACGACCGGTTGGGGTCGCGGCACTAAAAAGGTTGAGAACCACTGTGCTAATGCAAAATGGAGTTTACCAATTTTCGGTTGTTCTAACAATTTATAATGTCTCTTAATATGTGTTTCTTGGAGGCAAATTATATCTATTTTTAATTTTTGTAGCCGTGTAATTTTTTTTTCTTTTTGAGGGAAAATTCAGTCCGTTTATGTTCATTGACAGAATCCCACTTTCCTTCTCCATCTCTTTAAATTATATCTAGGTCTTAATCTTCTAGTCGATCTTATCTGTCTCTGTTCTCTTGGTCTTGCCCCTTCTTCTGTATATGTTTTTTTTTAATTTCTTCTTCCTCTCTTGGTTTAGCTTCTCCTTCTATTGTTGTCTCTTCGTGTCTCTTTGTTTCTCTCACTGTACCAGCTTCAAAGTCACCTCCTTCCATAAATGCTTTGTGGTTGTCATAGAATTCCATTGCTTTAAGTGCCGTATCCAATCTATATCTTTATGTGTCCCAATAAATTAAAATCCCTTCTGTGATCAGCCATCTAAAGTTCACTCCTTTTTCAATTAATTTTCTGGTTAAAAATTGATATTCTCTTCGGGGTTCTCTTATTCTCCTAGGAATTTGTTTGAGAACTACAATTTCTTTTTCCTTATATTTCAAAGGATCATCTCTCACTCTTCTCAAAATCTCATCTCTTATGGATCTTTTAAGAAATCTTACGTGTACTTCTCTAGGGACTTTGTTTCTTCTCACGTAGTTTGAATTGACTCGATAGATTTGATCTAATTCTCCTTCCATTTCCCATTTCCCAATTTCTAATGCATCAGCCAGTAATTCCGTTATCAGGTCTACAAGGTCCTCTTCCTTATCTTCCATTATGTTTTGAAATCTTAGGAAGTAAGAAGCCTTTTCCATTTCCATGACTGCTATGGAATCCTCTAATTCTCCATTTATTTGCATCAATTTCTGGTTTTCATCTTTTAAGTCTTCTAGTTTCTGGTCAACCTCTGTTGATTTATCTTCTATTTTTTGAATCCTTTGTTCATTTTTTGTGATCATCTGTTTA
This sequence comes from Protobothrops mucrosquamatus, assembly GCF_001527695.2. Classification (NCBI taxonomy): domain Eukaryota; kingdom Metazoa; phylum Chordata; class Lepidosauria; order Squamata; family Viperidae; genus Protobothrops; species Protobothrops mucrosquamatus. The sequence continues at coordinate 169,378 of NW_015388476.1, forward strand.
AAATTTTCAAATTGAGAGTCCATATTACTAATTTTTGGATTCATTTTATCAAGATCATCTTTCATCTCTTCATGATTTCTCGTTGTAGCTGCCATATGCATAGCAATTGCCTCTTGGATTGCTTGCAGTGTCGTTTATGTCTCTTTCTGGAAGTTATTAGCCTTTTCTTGTTGGAGTATTGTGTCAATAGATCTCTGGTAGACTGGACTTGCAGAGGCAGAGGAGGGGGCAGAAGGTACTTTTTTGCCAGCTTTTGATAGATTTGGGACACTCATCTTAATCTTTTAATCATACTTTGTGATCCACCAAATAATAAAAAAATTATAATCCAATAAGCTCCTAACACATAGGAGAGGTAGGTAGAAAAAGGATAAAGGGAAAAAGAAAGAAAAAAAAGTATAAAATTTATCCCAAGGTTCTGTGTTGTCAATCTTTCAAAATTATAATCCAAAGTATTTTACTAATAGTAATTTCTTGCCAGTTACTCTGTCTCAAAACAGCTTATACTATTCCAGATCAAGCTGTATTTGTAATCCAAGGAAGTCCGATGACTTCAAAACAATTTATGTTTTTAATTATAATCCATCCTGTAGAGAAAAGCAACCCAAAGAAATTCTTCTCTTTTCCAGCCACAATCTCTAGGACTATAAATTCCAAGGACATCAAAGCCAAATTCTCACTCCAACCACAAAAGCTTCATAAAGAAAAAAACAAGGCCAAGTGTAGTTCTTAGTTTTGCCACTAGATGTCATTAGATGTCCATTTTATGTTTCCTCAGCTAGGCTTTACAAAGTTTGCGAAGTTATAGTCTGATGGTTTCCAAACAAAGAATAAAAAGAAAAGTTTATGTATTTTAAAGCTTCCCAAAATATTCTTCTTCTTTCCCACTTAATTATCTTCATAATTTGTGTTTATTATTTGTTTTTAATATGCTGTGAACCGCCCTGAGTCCTATGGGAGAAGGGCGGTATACAAATTAAAATAATAAATAAATAAATAAATAAAATAATATTGTTGTAAGTCTCTTTAATTTTCCCCAAGCTTAAACTGCCGCATATATTTCAGGAGGGAGGAGTAAAGGAAAAGTCCCCCCCCCCCAATAGCTTTGGGGATTTCTTGCTTTTCGGGAGCTTTTTTCCAGAACCGGTATTTTCACTTGTAGAGAGATAAGGAAAATAGTCTCACCCAGATCAGCTGTTTTGCTTTCTGCTTGATTGTAATCGTTTTCTTCCGGCGATCAGCAGCTTCTGGCTGACAGCATGGGTGCAGTCAGCCTTTCTTCCTGCCGGTCCCGAGGGCTTCCTTGGATCAAGCGGGTCAGCTACTGCTAACCCACGATCTACAAAGATTCACCCTTTGGCCCATCGCCTCTACGGGGCGGATTTCAGTCCTTTTGGACCCCCCAGTAGGTAGAATTCGGGCATGGGAAACAGAGCTTCGTTCCCCTGTGCCCATGGTGCTGCAAACGTCACCCGAAGTCCTCCTACATATTTCCTTCTACATACTAAATCATGCATCACATGTACATTAAAACTAGGAGATAATTTATGCTAGGTGTGTCAGTTAATATTAATCAGCTAATTACACATGCTCAGTTGTCTGTTTTGAGTTCTGGGCCCCCTTTTTAATGGATTTCTTAGGACTGTTTTTCAGTTTAATCTGCCTTTCTGTTATCTCATTCAGTCAGTTTTCCCTGGCTAGCCCTTTCCTCTTGCAATGGGTTTTTTTACAGCTTGAGTTTTCCTTTTTCCCACTATGAAGACCCAGATAATTTTTGCCTACGTGTTTATCTTACATGCTCCCTTTATACTACCCTTTCCTGGTTCCCCAGTGTAGTTTCTTTGACAGGCTTGTTTGTCTACTCAGTAAGTTTCCATTGCACAGCAGATTCAATTTTAACTTTTTCTTTCAATATTAAATTTTGAAGACCATTCACTTAATCCTATGAGGGTGGAGCTTTACTGGCTGTTGTAGGGCCATTTGTTGTAGGATAGCAGTTTAATAAAGGCTTTATTGAAGCCTGCATCTGCCTACATGACCTGGGTCATAACACATACCCCCTATACAAAACCATTTAGTGATTAAAGTATTCAATTACTGGCTGAAGATCTTATCCATGGACCCAGATAAATTACCCAAGCTGTGCTTCGAAGAGCAGTTACACAACAAGCAACCTCATACATGGGCCACCCATCTTTCAAATGTCATCTCTCAATATGGTTACATTGCGGGGAGAAAAGTTGCTATTAAAGCAAGACAAAATGGTAGGAAGAGAGGTTGAGAAGAAAAGATAGGTCATTGAAAAAGAAAAAAGACTGGAGAAGGGAAAAGGAGAGGAAAGATTCAAGAAGTTAGGAGGAAGACACCAACAAGGGCAGCGGCCTACAGTGAACTTGCCTGCTGAGAGAGGCCCAGCTGCACCTGAGAGGCCTACCCAAGAGACCGGAGGCCCATTGAAGAGGAACTGGAGCACCCCCCCCATCTGACAGAGCGGCCACGCAGGATCATAAATGGGACGTTGGAGGATTTCTAGGCCAATGGGGGCCTACCTGAAAGGCCCAGTGGCCCAGCAACCCAACCCGGCCCAACGAAGCAGAGACTGGCGTAGCAAACCAGGCGACACGGCACGCCGGCAGCTCAAGTGGTGGAGAGGAGGTGGCCGGTGGCAGCATGGAGCAGCGGACTGGTGAGGCAGCTGGGGGCAGTGCAGAGGTGGCGAGCAGTGGCAGCGCAGAGCAACGAACTGGAGAGGTGGCTGGGGATGGTGCAGAGGTGGTGGGCGGCGGCAGCAGACCGGGAGGCCTGCAGGCGGCAGCAAGACAGCACGACAGAGGTGGCGGAGCAGTGGGGGACCCGACCAGCAGCTCGAGAGTACCTTACTGAATGTCGGAGACAGAACAATGGCTGGAGATGGAGCGGCGGAATGGCGGATGGAGGCAGTTGGTGGGAAGGCCCAACAGAGAAAACATGGCTATTAAACCTACCCAGCAGAGAAAAACCAACTAGCAAACCTGCCCAGCTCAGAAAGACCGACTATTAGACCAGCTCAGCACAGAAAAACTGGCTGAACATAGAAGAGACCTCAGAGGAGCAATGGCTAGAGGCAACTGCGGGCAACTAGAAAGACCGGCTGAGCACAGAAAGGCAGTCAAAAAAGCAAGGCAGAGAGGATAGAGATAAGTAAGGAGCAAATTAAGAAAAAGAAGGATAGGAATGAATTTTTAGGCAGAGAGCAGAAAGCTAAAAGCAAATTCCTTGTTGAGGAGAAAGCAACCCTTCCCTTCGTTAAATAGCCCTATCCTAACATTAACTTCAATATAAACTGCAATTTTTTTTCTTTTAAAACCAAAGGGCATAGTACCACATACTTTTATCTATACCTAAATAACAAGGCAGAAAAACAAGCACAAACAGGCAGAAAAAAGGATAGGAAAAATAGGCATAATTACCTAGACCAGAGAAGCGAGAAACAAGGTGTAAGGACCCACTTCAAACCCACATCTTAAGAAAGCAGAGCTCTTGGAGACAATTTCTTCCAACAGGAACTTTTATTAAGAGTAGTTGATAGCAGGCATAATAGACAGGATCTGAGATTTCCCGCGCAGAGTGATAGATTAAGGTATCCCCAACTTAGACCCCATCCCATAGTCTGCCCGTCCGGTATAGGATGGCCAATCCCCAGGTGTTAAGTCCATCGTGGGAAAAGGGGAGTTAACATCGGCCCATCTCCAGTTCACACAGCGACGGTCAGCGGCTTCTTCACATTGTAGTGAATAGAGGACGCAAAAGCAATAACCCCGCAGTCACATCCCCCCTCCCCCCTTGGGAGTATGGCAGAGCCCAGGGAAAGGTGAGATTTGGTTTTAAGTCAGAGGGGATAGATAGAAATGAAATAGAAATGGGTTCTGACATCCTGCCCCCCTTAGAAATAGGAGAAATCCACCTGTAGAGAAAACAAAACAGGTATAGAGGTCAGTCTGGTTTGTTGGGATATTCTGTATGAAACTTCTTTAGTAGTTTAGGTGCTCTGACGTGACATTTATGGACCCACTCGTTTTGTGAGGAGGGAAGGTGTTTCCATGCTACTAGGTATTGAGTTGCCCCGTGATGCTTCCTAGAATCTACGATTTCTTTTATCTCGAAGTGTTGTTCTCCTTCAACCATGATTGCAGGGGGGGGGGGTTGGCCATAAGGGTGACTGTTGTTCTCATTTCAGCAAGCTGCAGTGAAAAATTGGGTGTATTTGCCTGAGGTTTTTGGGTAGTTCTAATTCTACTGTTATTGGGTTTATGATTCTTTTAATTGGAAAAGGTCCTATATATTTGGGACCAAGTTTTTTACAGGGCTGTAGGGATTTTAGGTATTTTGTAGACAAATATACCATTTCTCCTACAGTGAATGGTATAGGTTCGACTCTTTTTTTTATCTGCTTGTGCTTTATATGCTTACCTAGCTTCGTCTAAGGCTTTCCTAACCACTGGCCAGGTGTTTTGTAATTGTAATATCCATTCTTTCAGCGATGGGATTGCCGGTTCGTTTGGGGTTAGTTCTGGCATTGGGTTGAAACTCTGACTGGTGGCTACTTGAAAGGGAGTGGAGCCTGTGCTGGAGTGGACTGCATTATTGTAAGCAACTTCTGCGAAAGGAAGTAGGTCCATCCAATTCGTTTGCTGGAAATTAATAAAGCATCTTACGTATTGTTCAAGTACTGAGTTCGAATGTTCCGTCTGTCCATTGCATTGAGGATGATGACTAGATGACAGCCCCTGAGTGGTTCCGAAGAGGGATAAGAATTCCTTCCAAAATTCTGATGTAAATTGCACTCCCCTATCAGATATGATGCGTTGGGGTGCCCTATGCAGTCTGTAGATGTGCTGCACGAATAGTTTTGCTAAGGTTTTTGCGGTGGGAATCTTTTGGCAAGGGATAAAATGCACTTGTTTGGAAAATAAGTCCATAACCACCCAGATGACAGTGTTTCCATTGCTTTCTGGTAATTCCACTATAAAATCCATGGATATTTCTTTCCAGGGGGCTGAGGGATTCGCCACTGGTTGTAGCAGTCCGGGCGATTTTCCTTACAACCTCTTAGCAGCTGCGCAAGTTGGGCAGCTGGCCACGTAACTTTCTATGTCCTTTTTCATGGACGGCCACCAAAATTGCCTTTTAATTAAATGTAATGTTTTTACAAATCCAAAATGCCCTGCTCATTTTGTATCATGGCAAAGCTGCATGAAAGTGACCCTCTGGGTGGCTGGTATATATAATGTCTCCCCCACCCATGGCAGTCTGTCCTTGATTGTGCACATGTGTCTATTTTCCTGGAACCATTCATCTGCTTCTAAAGTTTTCCGGAATTCGATTCCAGTTTGGCTACCCAGCTGCGGCTTTATTTTAGCTTGGGCTCTGGTGGTTACTGGTGCTGCCAGTTGTGGTTCAGGCATGAGTGGTTTAGAACCGGTGGCTCGCGTGCTGTTATATTGGGGCATGCGAGACAGTGCATCTGCCAGGAAGTTCTTTCCCCCCGGCAAGTGTTTGAGCGTAAAACGGAATTGGTGAAAATGCTGGGACCAGCGTGCTTGCTTGGGAGTGAGCTTCCTGGGTGTTTTTAATGCTTCCAAGTTTTTGTGGTCCATCCAGACCTGAAAAGGGATTTTATTCCCTTCAAGGAAATGGCGCCACGTAAGTAACAACCATCTCACAGCATATGCCTCCTTTTCCCACATAGCCCAGCGCTGTTCTGTCTCAGTGAGTTTCCTGGACGTGTATGTGCACGGTTGCAATACCCCTTCATCATTTTCTTATAATAGTACAGATCCCACCGCTACATTGCTTGCGTCCGCCTGTATTACAAAGTGTTTATCCGGGTCCGGGTGCCTCACTACGGGTTCGGCGGAAAACAGTCTCTTCAACATCTCAAACACTGCTTGGCATTCCATTGTCCTTTTCAGTGGCTGGCTGGGTTTCACTGAGGATTCTCCCTTTGTTTTTAGTAAGTTCTTGAGAGGCAGGGCTATTTGGGTGAACAAAGGGATGAACTGGCAGTAAAAGTTTGCGAAACCCAGGAAACTTTGCAACTGCTTCTTTGTGCGAGGTGGTGCCCGTTCTAGTACTGCCCATTCTAGTACTGCCCCTGACCTTCTTGGGGTCCATTTCGATGCCCTGTGGGTAGGTAGTCTATTCTTTCCTGGTGGAATTCGCATTTCGATAGTTTGGCATATAGGTGGGCAGCTTGCAGTTTCTTTAAAACCGCTCTGACTAGGTTGACATGCTCCTCTTTGGATTTGGTGAAGATAAGGAAGTTGTCTAGATAAACCAGGACCCCCTTAAATAGGTGCTCCCTTAGTACCTCGTTGATTAATTGCATGAATACTGCGGGGGTCCCTTGTAGTCCAAACGGCAAAACTTTGAATTGGTAGAATCCCATTGGGCAATTAAATGCGCTTTTCCATTCGTCCCCTTCCTTAATCCTAATGCGGTAATACGCTTCCCTTAGGTCTAGTTTAGTGAAAATTCTTCCTTTCAATAGGTGGGATAACATGTCCTTCATGAGGGGTAGGGGGTATAGGTTTCTTTCACTGATTGCATTCAGGGCGCGGTAATACACGCACAAGCGCAAAGTGCCTTCCTTCTCTCTAAAGAGGACCGGGGTGGCTACTTTAGGCTTGGCAAGTTCGATAAATCCCCTTTCTAGGTTTTTATTTCTGAATCTTTCCATCTCCTCCTCCTCTTTAGGGCTCATGGAGTATAGTCTGTGCTTCGGGAGTTTTGCCCCGGGTTTGAATTCTATGGCACAATCCGTGGGTCGGTGAGGGGGGAGCTCATCCGCTCATTCCTCACTGAAGACTTCAGCAAGGTCTCGGTATTCCTTCGGTATTTTGGGTAACCCCTTTTCCTCTCCCACCGATGCTTTCTGCGCTCCTGGGCTTGATAGGGCTCCTTGGGGTGTTAAGTTCGCACGATCCCCCTTTGGGAAATTGAGTTCTGCCATCCTCCAATTTACCCAGGGGTTCCATTTCTTTAGCTACTCCAGCCCTAGGATCACTGGGCATTCCATACCTGGGGTCACTACAAACATTATGTCTTCCTTGTGGTTCCCCAGGGCTAGGTGGATTGGTAAAGTGGCTAGGGTAGCTGGCACCCCCCCTGCTATGGACCCATCTAACTGGCCGAATGAGATCGTTTGTTTCAGCCTTCTCACCGGGATGCCCAAGTTCCCCAGTTGCATCGGGCTAATGAGGCAGCGGGTGCAGCCAGAGTCTATTAAGGCTTTCACTTTGACAGCTTCGAGCATGGTGGGGGCTAATATAGTCACTGCGATGGGTCCACTTACCAGGGGTTCGCCCTCCAAGCTGTCATCCGAGGTATCCACCACCCCTGCAGTGTAGGCCAGAGTTCCCTCCCCACGCTTGGCAGAGGGTGGGGACTCCACAGCCTCTGTCGCCCTCATTGCAGGTTCTCGTGGCTTGGCTGGGGACTTCCCTGATTTCCTGGCCGGTGATCGGTCTGGGTTGCACTGAGGGGCTTTCGAGCAGCACTCTACAGCGTGATGCCCCTCTCTCCTGCATTTGAAACAGCCTGTTGACTTCTTGGCCATAGCTGGTTTTGCTGGCTCGCGCGTTGGCTCAGGAGGTGAGTGGCCCCATGGTTTTCCTCGGTGATGCCTCTTCAGTACGTCGATCTCTGATTCCTCTGCCAGGACATACCATTTGTCGAGTTGGCGTGGATCCCCTCAAGGCAGGCAAGCATCATACAGGTCATAGTTTAGACCGTCTTTGAAGTGGCTAAGGAGGATGTCTTCCAGCCAGTTCAGTTTGTTGGCGATGACCCGGAATTCTTGTGTATATTTGGCTACTGGGTGTCTGCCCTGCCTCACCATTTTGATTCTCTCACGGGCCTTTCGATCAGCCAGGAGGTCCTCGAATCGCCTTCTCAGAGAGGACATGAAGTGGTTCAAGTCGTAGAGCTCTGGGGCATTGGAATCATGCAGGTTCACCATCCAGTCTGTGGCCACCCCATCCAGAGCGGATTGCACGATACGGATATGGGCTTTGTCACTGGGGATCTCTCACCCGTATTCTTCCATGTAGCTAAGGACTTGGGTTAGGAAGAACCCCAAGCGTTGTGACTCCCCCCTGAATTTCGTGTCCAGCGGTGGGAATCTTTGGATGGATTGGTGCCTTTGCTGCCGACAGTGTTGTCTCCCATCCTGATCGCCATCTGCGGGTTGGCGGGGAGTGGGGGCTGCCGAAGCGGTAGCTGCTGTCTCAGCGGATGTCCCCAGGGCTACAGTTTCTGATTCCCCCTCAGTGTCTCTCCAGTTGCAGCCCAAGGTATTGGTGCGGCTGCGGGGTTCAGTTTTCTCCTCCCCTAGAGAGCTGAGGGTTCTTTTCATCAGGTCAATAGCTTTCTCTAGGATCCAGTTCGAGTGCTGCACACGACCTCCTTCCTCTTCACTAAGGTGCAGGGATTTCTCCATCTCTTGCTTCCATCCGGGTCACCTTCCTCAATTTCTTTTCCCACTCGTCTTTCTTGCCAATGCCCATTGACCACTGAGGTTTGTGGTTGTGCATTTCCACCAGTTCTTCTGAGGAGTATGACGTCTCGGATCCCAACAGCTGGCAGGGTCCTTGCCGGAGGGAGGGCTCCCCTTTCACGGTGGGTTCTTCTTCATTGTAGATTTTGCAAAGTCCCCTGGTAAGGGTTTTCCGTCCAGGTTGACTGTTACTGCAGATCCTGTCTAATGTAAGGACCCACTTCAAACCCACATCTTAAGAAAGCAGAACTCTTGGAGACAATTTCTTCCAACAGGAACTTTTATTAAGAGTAGTTGATAGCGGACTTCCGGTGGTGACAGCTGGCATCGCATGGCGGCTTTTTTAGCCGCCCGTCCGGGAGCGCGTCAAAGCCTGAAGAGACAGCGTTTGCCAGCTGTCTCTCGGCTAGGAACCTCGTCCCTCGGGCAAAGAGGGAGAGGTGAGTGAGTCCGGATAGGGTTAGAGCTTCCTTTCGCCCCGGTTTTGTCTTAATCCGGGG
>NW_015388476.1:179941-182468 GCF_001527695.2 Protobothrops mucrosquamatus
TCTAATTTTTGTTTTTTGTTTTTTAATTATTTGAGTTAAAGTTTTTTTTTTTAAACTGATTGCTTTATGAGGTGTTGAATCCTGTTTTAGTTCTGGGAAGTCGGGGAGGGGAGGGGTTTAAGGGGAAATTATAAACTGATGTAGTAAATAATTATAAGTATATAATGGAATTGTAATAATAAGAGGATATTCCCGGCAGATTCCCCAAATTGCACTCGATGTGGTGGTTAGAAGGTGAAAGGGATGTAGAGTGGTAGGAGGAAAGAGGAGAGGTTGTGGGGTGAGGGGGAGGAAAGAGAGGGAAAGTGGATAAGGGTGGAGGCAAGGCGGGGACTGCCGGGAGTATTCAGAAATATTTTGAGTAAGAATCTTTTCTCTTTTGTGGTGTTTGTAGACGCATCATTTGTATTTGTTGTTTAATTCAAAATAATAAAAAATTTTATATGTAAAAAAGAGTAGTTGATAGCAGGCATAATAGGATCTCAGATTTCCCGTGCAGCATGATAGATTAAGGTATCCCCAACTTAGACCCCACCCCATAGTCCGCCCGTCCGCTATGGGACGGCCAATCTCCATGTGTTAAGTCTATCATGGGAAAAGGGGAGATAACATCGGCCCATCTCCAGTTCACGCAGCGATGGTCAGCAGCTTCTTCACACCTTCCTCTGAGAGCGTAGAAATAAACCAGGCACTGGGTTACATTCCTTATTTCCTACCTTGTTTTAACTGACAGTTTAGGAAGATAAAGTTCAGAGAAAGACATAGCACAGGAAGCAATTTGTTACATTGTAGCAGGCAGCAGACACAGAAACAATAAATGAAGCAAAAGGTTACATTGTAGCGAATAGAGGAAGCAAAAGCAATAATCCCGCAGGCACATCCCCCCTCCCCCTTGGGAGTATGGCAGAACCCAGGGAAAGGTGAGATTTGGTTTTAAGCCAGAGGGGATAGATAGAAATGAAATAGAAATGGGTTCTGGCTTCTGGTTTGTGATCGCGGTGCAGGCAGACATGCGGCGCAATCGCTCTCTCCGCCATCCAGTTTTCTCCTGCCAGGGGACCCTGAAAAGGATCGGAAGTCGCCCTGGAGGGGCAACGAATGTGAAGAGGACCCCTGAGTGATCGCGGAAGGGCGGCAGTCCTCCTGTTTGATCCGGGGCAGCTTTTCGAACTGACGGAGAAAAGATCGGCCATCAACATGGCCCATCACTAAGCTGCTACCAGCCGAGGCCAAAATCACTAACAAGCACTTCGAAAGCACAGCGGAGGAATTGGGTGAGATCCTACCTTCTCTGTACCCTAAGTATTTTCCTGTAAAAAGCTTCTTGAAACTTCTTCCCCCTGTGAGGAGAGAGGGAAGGGAACTTCTTTTCCCCACCCTCTAAAATGGAGGTGTCTGACTACCTAGGGGAAATAAAGCTTTGAAAAGAACAACCAAATAATTGGATTTGCATCTTCTTGACATTTGGGGACCTAAAAAAATTCCTACTCTCATGGGGACCTGTTACTTTATTTACTGCTATTTTATTTACTCGTAAAAAAGATGAAAAAGAACTTAAATTGGATAAAAACGTAGCCCGGGATTAGTTCAGCCTGTGCATGACCAAGATGGCGGATCGACTACGGCTCGCTCCGTAGCATACGGACCCGGCAAGTGGGAATGGGGGCGTTTTGGGGGTGCCTCGGGGGGCCTGCGGCGATGGGTGGGTGGGTGATCCCCCGCTCGGACCCGTTTTAGCCCGCCCGGCCCGTTTCTGGCCCGCCCTCGACCCGTTTCGGCCCGTCTTCAGCCTGGGCCCGTCTTCAGCCTGGGCCCGGCTTGGGCGATTGTAGCTGGGAGGACTCGGACGGCCTGGAAGAACTCTGGCGACTTGGTGGCCTGGCTTTAGTCCTGTTATTCGGCTCCCGGCGTCGGCCGGTTAGGTGGCCTGGCGTTCGGCCCGTCTTCCATCCGTTCGGCCCGTTTTCAGTCTGGGCTCGGCTTGTTCGACCGCGGCTGGGAGGACCCGGCCGCAGCTGGGAGGACTCGGGCGGCTTGGAAGGACTCAGGCGGCCGGGAAGAACTCTGGCCGTGAAGAACTCTGGCGGCCTGGTGGTGGAGGCCTGGCTTTGGCCTCGTTATTCGGCTCCCCGGCCCGGGCGCTGGCCTGCTTCGGTTGGTCGGGCGGCCTGGCGTTCGGCCCGTTTTCGGCCCGATTCTGCGGTTTGGAAGGACCCGGGCGGCCTGGAAGAACTTTGGCGGCCTGGCGGTGGAGGCCTGGCTTCGGCCCCGCTATTTGGCTCCTTGGCCCTGGCGCTAGCCTGCTCCGGTTGGTCGGGCGGCCTGGCATTGGTTGGGCGGCCTGACGTTCGGCCCGTTTTCGGCCCGATCCTACTCTCCAGTTACCCGGCTTCCCAGCCCGGGCGTTGGCCCTGTTTCAGTCGAGCGGCCTGGCGGCGGAGGCTTCAGTTCCGGCCCTGCTCTCCCCCGGCCCTGTCTTTTCAGCGGAGGGCCTGGTATGGCCCGGAGGACCCCGATGTCGGCCTTG
>NW_015388476.1:185314-193909 GCF_001527695.2 Protobothrops mucrosquamatus
AGCAAGCGGGTCTGGCCTAGGGAGAATTTTAAATAGGGACAATTTTAATTAGAATTTTAATGGTAACACAGCGGTTAAATATTTGTTTTTAATTGGTTTTTATTGGGGATAGTGTTTGTATTGTTTTAATATGCTGTAAGCCGCCCTGAGTCCTGTTGGGAGAAGGGCGGCATATAAGTTTAATAAAATGAAATGAAAATGAATGAAATGAAAAAGACTTTAAATGCTATCAGGGACATCTTGTGGTGAAGCTTGGTACAGCAAGTGAATATTCTTGACAAAGAGACTTATTCATAGCCCAGATCTGTCCTTGGTATTATCTAAAAGAGATTAAAAAGCTTAGAGAGCAGCTGGGCAGTGAAACTGGTTTTCAAGAACTGTGGAGGTGAACAGTTACTGACTTTTCTTTAACAAATAGCCTCCACTAGAAGATCACTTACAACCATGTCAGAAATGGAGGAGGAACAGCAAAAAATTTCGGCTATGTATAAACTTATACTTGAAAAAATTCTTGAAGCCACTGAGATAATTAAATCTAGAATGAAAGACAAAGGTGCCAGCTTAAATTTACAAAACAAAACCCTGATTGCAACTGAAGAACCTACAATCCAAAAAAACAACAGAAGCGGAAGAAATTAATACCAAGACGGAGGACTTTAAAAATCAACAAGTACAGCTTACTGAAAATTTAGACAATCAAATAACAACTATAAAACTGGACATGACCTTCTACACAAATCAGAAGAAACCTGAGGAAGAAGAAGACCAGATCAAATTGAAGACAATTATATTAGAGCAAGCATGGGGAGATGGGCCACCAGGGCGACAACTTAATGATTATAAATGGGTCAATCTTTCTAGAAAACTGACAACTAGATGGTCCCCTTTGATTCAAGTAATATGTGCAGGAATGAAGGGAGATCTATCTGATGAGTTAGAAGCATTGGTATGGAAACCTGGTTGGCATAAAAAGAAAGCTAGAGTTAGACTGAAAAAAGGGGGTATTTTGGTCTATTAGAGAGGATCTTAAATTGCTAACTATTGGGCTAAAGGGAGATTCTGAGATAGTGGGAAATTTGATTATTAGATTAAAATAGTTGGAAAATACTAAAAAATAAGGGATTAATCTGTTTAGATACAAAGGACACTCCACTATTAAGGTGATGATGTATTAGGGCGCGAAATAGAAAATGTTTATGAAATAAAATTAGAATATATTTAAGTAAGTAATATGTGCATTTTAGATATTATAATTTTTATGTAGTGAGACAAAGGAAATTTGGGTTATCTGAAACTTAAATACTTTGGATATTAAAGGTTAAATTGGAGTACTGTAATTAAAAACTAAAACTTAGGTAAAACTTAAAAACAGGACATGGATATGTATAAGTATTGTTTATGAAGATTTATTAAGATATGTATAAGCAAAAATGTATTGATAAATGTGATAATGAAGTGTTTACTGAATTTGACATAATTAGAAATCTATTAGCTTAAATACGATATAGCAAATGTTAAGGGAAACAGAGAAGAAATATTTGATGATGTAACCAGAGATATGTACTAAAGATTTTGTTATTGAACTATTGATTCACCCAACCACCACGTTGCATTCCAAATACTTAAATGTAAAACTGGAAAATCAATAAAATATTATTAAAAAAAGAAAAGAAATGAAATAGAAATGGGTACTGACATAAGGCTAACAGCAAAAGCACATCCACCAACCAAAAAGAGGGATTTTCAAACAACAAACTCATGGAACAGGTGACTGATAGTATTGTGGTATGCAATACATGTTCCATGTATGTGCTTATGCCCAAAGAACACCCAAACTATACATGTATTAGATGTAAACTATGTGAACTACCACAGGAAAAAGTAAGGAACTTACTTACTTACATTGTTATTTGTGTTAACAATGGAGATTTTATTAATTAAAATTCGTGAATCATCTATAATAAAGGGAATAAATGTGAATAAGAATGATTATAGGTTAAGGGCCTTTGCTGATGATCTGGTGCTGACATTAACTCAGCCGATAGATTCGGTGATTGATTTGGTGGAAATTATTGCTCAGTATGGGAAGTTTCTGGTTTTAAGGTAAATAATAATAAGACTAAAATATTACCGAAAAATATGTCTATGAAGGATAAAGATGACCTAGTTAAATTGACAGGTTTTGATACATGGGAGACAATCTGGGTTAAAAATGTAAAATTTACTCAAGCCCAAAATTTAAGAGAAATTTTTTATAAGATGTTTTATAGGTGGCATTTGGATCCTCAAAAATTGGCATGCATGTATTCTAATTTACAGCCCAAATGTTGGAGATGTGGAAGTTTAGATGCAACTTATTTTTGTATTTGGTGGATGTGTAGGGAAATAAAAGCATTTTGGATCAAGGTTTGGTGGAATATTCAAAATATTTTTAAGAAAAAGATAAAGTTCATACCACAGTTATTTTTATTAGGTATTATGGGAGATTTGGATGCTAAAGAAATGAATCTGATGTTAAATCTTATAACAGCTGCAAGACTATTGGTAGCTCAAAACTGGAAGACGGATCGTTTGCCTACTGTAGAAGAATGGTCTCTTAAAATGTCAAATTTAGCAGAAATGGCTAAGATTTCTGCTTATTTAAAGGATCAAACACAGGAAAGATATATTTCGGTTTGGAGAAGATGGATAGATTATATTCAGAATAAATATGGGACTGAAAAGTTCCATTTGGTGTTTGAGTAAATTTTACAGTATTGTTATTGTGAATATTTTATTATATTTTTTATATTTTTTATTATATTTTATTATATTGATATTATTTAATAAAACTCATCATTAAAACAAATTATTAGTTCAACTAATAAACAAATAATAACACAAATTAAAATTTAATAGATTTAAATAAAATTTTCCCTCAATTTCACACAATATCTAAACCAATGTATTAATCAACCTATTACAATAAATCTAATACTAATTATATAAACTAACCCTGTGAACAGCTCTGGGAAGTGGGGGGATGGGGGTTGGGGGTGGGGAAGGGGGTTTATTTTGTAAATGTCATAAAACTTTTAATAAAAAACAAAACAAAACAGTAACTGTGAGAGGGACCTTGGAATCCTAGTGGACGATCACTTGACTATGAGCCAGCAGTGTGCAGCAGCAGCCAAAAAAGCTAATACAATCCTGGGTTGTATAAACAGAGGCATAGAATCAAGATCACACGAGGTATTAGTACCGCTTTATAAAACCCTAGTAAGACCACACCTGGAATACTGCAGCCAATTTTGGTCACCATATCACAAAAAAGATGTTGAGAGTCGGGAAAAATTTCAGAGAAGAGCAACTAAGATGATCAAAGGCCTGGAGACTAAAAGATATGAAGAACGGCTGTAGGACTTGGGTTTGGCTAGTCTAAAGAAAAGAAGAAATAGGTGTTATGTATTGAATATATATGAAGTTCTGTTAATCCCTGCTAAAGTGAAACTAACTTAACTCCAACTGCTTGTGAAGCTAAAATGAAACTAACCTTTAGATGACCCTGACTGTTAACTCCAACTGTTTTGGAGGGAATCTTTGAACATTCATATTTGGGTGGGTTTTTCTAGTATTGTGATTGGTTAAGGCCCTGTGGGCTTAGAGTATAAATTACAGGCAATTGCCTGCAGTTCTCCAGTTCTAGTTTGAGTCAATAAATAATGTCGTAACTATGCTGGTCTGCTCCTTGCCTATTGAAGCCCACTACACAATAGTGGCAACGAAGGTGGGATGCTGCAGAGGAGAGAGCTGCTGCTAACCAAGAGACTGAAATCACTGGGTGATAGGCTGGGTAAAGAGCCCCAGCAGGCCTAGTTCTCACCCCCTGCCTACCAGTAAGCCACAATGGAGGCACGCTGAAATCACTGGGTGTCAGACCAGGTAAAGAGCCCTGGTGGGACCATGCTCCCCGCCCTGCCTGCCAGTAAGGCACACTGGAGGCACAGATATACCTGAGGGATCTGTCCCCAGGATCCCAAAGTGCAGCACAGCTCCAACTGTAGCAGTACAGGCATTAACCAGCACCACAGGGGCCTCCCCAAAATGGCTAAATTGGGAAAGCTCAACGAGTTCGATATTACTCATCCGGAACAGTGGAGCTCATACGTCTCCCGAGTAGGCAACTATCTCCGGGCTAACCAGATCACAGACGATGGCCTGAAGGCGGCAACCTTACTATGTGTCTGCGGACAAGCCATGTTTGATATCGCTGAAAACCTGATAGCACCAGCAAGTATAGAGACTGTAGCCTACGCAGACCTCAAGAAAAAATTAAGGGAACATTTTGAGCCGAAACTCTCAGTAATCGCCTGGCGCCATGCATTCGAGCAACATGAGCAGAGATCCGGGGAATCTGCAGCAGAGTTTGTGGCAGCCCTTTGCCAAGATTCGCACCAATGTGAGTTCCCTGACCTGGAAGACCGTCTCAGAGACAGGCTTGTTTGCGGCCTGCATAATAGAAAATTACAGCAGCACCTATTCACCATGGAGAAACTGACTTTCCAAGACGCATTGAAAGATGTCATGGCGGAAGAGGCTGCCGGATGGGCAATGAAGTCTCTCCGGCCACCTAAAACACACACCAGCCCCACAGTGATCCACCAACAGACTGCAGAAGGCTTGGGGGAGGCCAGTGAGAGTGAAGAAATCGATCGTTTGTGGAGAGAGCCACCCAGACAGCCATGCTCCACAGAGCAAGCAACTTCCTCACAGAGCTGCGCAAGCTGCGGGGGACAGCATGAAAGAGCAGAGTGCAGATTCCGCACAGCAGTATGCCATGCCTGTGGAAAGCAAGGGCACCTTGCCAGAGTTTGCAGAGGTCGTCAGCGGGAAACGAAACCTGCGACACAGCAGCACAAGGGGAAATGGCCCCCAGGACAGACCAGAGTTGAATACTGCTCAGGAAGGCGTAGCATCCAACGCACAGGGGCCCAAGGTTCCATCAAAGAAAAGATAAGACTCCAAGACTGCAAGGGGTCCCATGCTCTATGGAGCTAGATACTGGATTGGCCCTGTCCATTATCTTCTCCAGGACTTTTGACTACATTTGCAAATGTAGCCGATGGCGGGTCCCGCTCAAATCATCGAGCTTAGTGCTAAGGGACTTCCAGAATTGCCGTGTTCCCGGAAGGGGGGAAGCTACCATTAGAGTTCTAGGGTCCCCTCAGCATAGTGGTCATAGAGGGACCGCACACCAACCTCATAGGACTGGACTGGTTTGAGGCCCTGGGCATCAGGGTGACGGGCATCCATCGAACACAAATAGCTGACCTAGCAGCAGTATGCCAACAATATGCTGACGTATTCAGCACAGAGTTGGGACAATACAAAGGGGCACCCATTTCACTCAACCTCGATCCAGCACTAACTCCAATCCGATTAAAACCGCACAGGGTTCCTTTTGCATTGAAGCCTAAAATTGATGCGGAACTAGACAAGCTGGTACAGCAGGGAGTGCTCCAACCGGTGGACTGTAGCCAGTGGGAGACTCCAATAGTGACCCCAGTTAAGCCTAACGGGGACGTCCGCATCTGCTCAGACTACAAGGCACTACAGCAGCATGCTTACCCTGTACCAGTAGTAAGCCACATCATCGCTTCGCTCCAGGGAGGCCGAATCTTCGCTAAGTTAGACCTCGCCCAGGCTTACCAGCAGCTACCAGTAGATGATGCTACTGCAGAAGCACAAACAATTGTCACACAGAGAGGTGCATTCCGAGTGCGCCACTTGCAGTTTGGGGTAAGCGTAGCACCAGGGTTGTTCCAAAGTATTATGGAACGAACACTGAAGAACATTCCCGGCATCTGCCTATATTTTGATGACGTCCTGATCGCGCGGGAATCAGCAGCAGTCCTGGCGGAACATCTCCGTGCAGTACTCCAACGTTTCCACAAGGCAGGCCTAAAACTCAAGAAGGAAAAGTGCCAGATCGGCGTGGAATCCACAGAGTTCTTGGGTTTCCGCATCGATGCTGCTGGAATCCACCCATCTGACGCAAAGCAAAAGGCAATTCAGCAAGCCCCCACACCAAAATCCAAGGGGGAGCCACTCCTTCTTACTGCATAAGGCTGCCCTGGCAGAACCGCTACACTGCCTACTGGACAAAAAAAATGTCCTGGGTCTGGTCGCGCACCCAAGACAAAGCGTTCAAGGTGGTAAAATCATTGTTACCCTCAGACTCCGTCCTAGCTCATTTCAACGAAAACCTACCAGTAACACTAGCCTGTGATGCTTCGCCATACGGCATTGGGGCAGTACTAAGCCACAGGATGCCAGATGGTAGAGAGGCCCCCATCACATACTATTCTAGAATGTTATCATCGGCTGAAAGAAACTATGCCCAGATAGACAAGGAAGCCCTTGCCATAGTGGCTGGCATTAAGAAGTTCCACGACTTCTTATATGGATGAACCTTCACCATCTTTACAGACCACAAACCTCTGCTTGGTCTCTTCACAGCAGACAAACAGACACCGCAGATCCTATCGCCGCGAATGCTACGCTGGTTCATTTTCATGGCTGCATACTCGTACCGGCTAGTCCACAAGCCGGGTAAGGAAATGGGCCACGCCGATGCTCTCAGCCGTCTGCCTCTATTGCAGACTGATCCGGACCCAGCCCCAGCTTGTCGTATCCTGGCGATCCAGGACCTGCCTGAAGCACCCCTAAATGCAGGGGACATTGCAGCTGAAACCACCACGGACAGAACGCTTAGCCGCGTTCTCAACTGGGTGTTAAGGGGATGACCAGAGACCTGGCCAGGCCCTGAGTTCCATCACTACGCTTCACGGAAAAATGAACTGTCGGCCCACAAGGGATGTGTGCTGTGGGGCAGCAGGGGCATCATTCCACCCAGTCTTCGCTCCAGGGTGCTGGATTCCTTACACGAGGGGCACCCAGGAATTGTTCGAATGAAGGCTCTAGCCAGGAGCTACTTGTGGTGGCCAGGCCTGGACAAGGACATTGAGAATCAAGTAAGGAGTTGCCAGGCCTGCCAAGAAACCTGACCGGAGATGCCACAAGCACCAGTGCACCGCTGGGAGACCACGCACGCCCCATGGTCTACCGTGCACATTGACTTTGCAGGCCCCTTCCAAGGGCAAGTGTCCCTAATTGTAGTAGACAGTTATTCCAAGTGGTTGGAAGTGGCACCGGTCTCATCGATGACAACAACCAGGGTCATCCAAGAGTTGCGCCGGCTGTTCGCCACACATGGTCTGCCAGATGTAATCGTGTCCGACAACGGGGCACAATTCATGGCAGGAGAGTTTCAATCTTTCCTCAACGCCAACATGATTCGGCACGTAACATCCGCTCCATTCCACCCCGCGACCAATGGTCAGGCCGAACGAATGGTGAGGACCACAAAGGAGGCGCTCAAGCGGATGACGACTGGGGACTGGAATCACCACCTGGCGAACTTCCTCCTGTGTCAACACATAACTCCCAGTACAGCAACAGGTCGCAGCCCAGCGGAGCTGAGGTGGGGCCGCCGGCTCACCATGAAGCTCGACCGACTTCATCCAGACAGAGTAGCGGCAGACGGCTCAACCAAAGCCCCCCAGGAACTTACAGCTGGGTGAATTGGTCTGGGCCAGGAACTATGGAAGTGGGGAACCTTGGGTGGGAGCTAGGGTAAATAAGATAACGGGGCCCTTGTCATACAAGGTTATTCTGGAAAATGATCGTATGGTCATACGCCACATTGATCAGTTACGGCATCAGCAGGCTGGGCCAGTCCCGAGTGAGGATCCTGAGGTTTTATCAGACACACAAGAGAACTGTTTTCCTCTGAGTTTGCCTACATCACTCATGGCCGCCTCTGGGGAAATGGAGGTACAAAGGGCCGTAGAGCCACAGCCACTCACGGGCGACCTAAACGGCCATCATGACTCTGTTCAACTGGAGATGGACAATACTCCACTTGAACAGGACTCTCCAAAAACATTGTGGCGGTCCACCAGGATCTGCGGGTCCCCGGCCTTTCTCAAAGACTATGAATATTGAACAGACTGAGGATGATAACTATCCTAGGGGAAAGGGGTGTTATGTATTGAATATATATAAAGTTGTGTTAATCCCTGCTAAAGTGAAACTAACTTAACTCCAACTGCTTGTGAAGCTAAAATGAAACTAACTTTTAGATGACCCTCACTGTTAACTCCAACTGTTTTGGAGGGAAACTTTGAACATTGTTAGAGAATTTTAATTTCTCTGTTGGTAAAAATAAATCAGAAACTCTCACAGTTGACTGCATTTAGCTGATTCAAATAAACTCTTTATATTCATATAAAAATATTTACAATACCATATATTCTTCTTCATAGCAACATAGCATAAATGAAGACTTCTTACAACAGAGACAGACCAGAGACCTGAAACTGAAACCCAGCTTCTAACTCAATAACCTTTTGCACAGACTCAGTAGCACTTTCTTCACATTGGCTGACTGAGTTACCACATGACTCTTCCTGCTCATGAATATTCCAACACTCCTCCCTTCATGACAGGAAGAGACATCAGACCTATTGACTTAATACATTTTCCATAGTGAAT
>NW_015388476.1:196465-216252 GCF_001527695.2 Protobothrops mucrosquamatus
CGGAGACTTGCAGTCTGGACCCCCTCCTCAGGAATTTCTCCTCCTCGTGGCTACTCCTGAAATTGTGCTTTTCTTCTTCATTAAGCAAACATGCCTTTAAAGCCTCAAAATTTAAGTCTTTCTCTTCTTTGCACTCAAATATAGCAGAAACTGTGTCCCACGTTTTATCTAAACTGTTCAACACCAATAAAACCTTCTGGGACTCAGGAAATTTAATCCCACGTTGTTCTAAGTCCAAAAATAAACTTTGCATTTTATTTAAATGCTGTTCCACAGATTCACCTCGTTGCAAACAGGCTCTGTAAAGTTTTCTTGACAATTGCACTATATTACATGCAGAAACATTCACGTGCACAGCTCTCAACTTCAGCCAAATTTCCTTTGCAGTCTTTAAATTTGCAACATTTAGAAACTGTTCATCATCTAAATTCAAGATGAGATACGCCATTGCTTGATCATGGCTTTTCTGATCAACAGCTGCAAATACTTGTGGAGGATTTTCTACAATATACCACAGCTCTTTTGCTTTCAGCAAACATTCCATTTTTGCTGCCCAGATAATGTAATTCTTTTGCCCTAAACGAGGCACAGAGCTTTCCTTAAATTCGATTGCAGCCATTCTGCTAATTCTGCCTTGTTCTTATACTTCTAAACATAGGCAATTTCTTCCAGCTTCAAATTACAATGCAGTCCTTAGTAAGCTCTGGGCCCATAACCTGTTAGAGAATTTTAATTTCTCTGTTGGTGAAAATAAATCAGAAGCTCTCACAGTTGACTGCATTTAGCTGATTCAAATAAACTCTTTATATTCATATAAAATATTTACAATACCATATATTCTTCTTCATAGCAACATAGCATAAATGAAGACTTCTTACAGCAGAGGCAGACCAGAGACCTGAAACTGAAACCCAGCTTCTAACTCAATAACCTTTTGCACAGACTCAGTAGCATTTTCTTCACATTGGCTGACTGAGTTACCACATGACTCTTCCTGCTCATGAATATTCCAACAAACATTCATATTTGGGTGAGTTTTTCAAGTATTGTGATTGGTTAAGGCCCTGTGGGCTTAGAGTATAAATTACAGGCAATTGCCTGAAGTTCTCCAGTTCTAGTTTGAATCAATAAATAACGTTGTAACTATGTTGGTCTGCTCCTTGCCTATTGAAGCCCACTACACAATAATAGGGGAGACATGATAGCAGTATTCCAGTATTTGAGGGGGGTCACATTATTCACCAAAGCACCAGAGGGCAGGACAAGAAACAATGGTTGGAAACTGATCAAAGAGAGAAGCAACTTGGAGTTAAGGAGAAACTTCCTGACAGTGAGGACAATCAGCCAGTGGGACAGCTTCCCTCCAGAAATCATGGGCGCTCCATTACTGGAGATTTTTAAGAAGAGTCTAGACAGTCATTTGTCTGAGATGGTATAGGTTCTCCTGCTTGAGCGGGGGGCTGGACTAGAAGACCTCCAAGGTCCCTTCCAGCTCTATTCTATTCTATTCTATTCTATTCTATTCTATTCTATTCTATTCTATTCTATTCATATGGATTCTCCATCCAATTCCCAGTTCAATCAGATCTTAAGGCCAAGGAAGCTTTCAAACAAAAAGTTCTTGGTGTGGCTGCCCAAGATGATATTGCAGAACTTAAATGTGTCAAGTCTCTAAAGTTGCTGGCAAAACATAAATCAATCTCCTAGTTAGAAAAGTATTTAACAACTTACATGCCTCAACTTCTCAGCAGAGCTTTTTCTAGAGCTTGATTCAAACAACTGGATTCCATGGTAAGACATGGGAGGTTTCATGGAGTCCCAATTAAAGAAAGACTCAGCATTTGTGGAGCACCAGCCATTGAAGACACTGGACACATTCTTGTTGACTACAAATTGTAGTCTCCAAAAAGGGCTGTTTACTCAGACCCTTATTTAACAACTAAAAAATATTGGGGTACCTGGGAGAAACAGTCTTTCTTATTGCAGGGAATGAACCTGCATATCACAAGTAAGACTGCGCTCTTCATTTCAAAGGTCCCCTCAAAGAGGACAGAATACCTAGATCAGATTGGGGTTAACTGGCTGACAAACCGTACTCAGCGAGTAGTCCTCAATGGTACTACATCCACATGGAGAGAAGTAAGCAGTGGGGTACCACAAGGGTCCATCTTAGGCCCAGTACTCTTTAATATCTTCATCAATGACTTAGATGAGGGAATAGAAGGGGAACTCATCAAATTTGAAGATGACACCAAACTGGCAGGAATAGCCAACACCCCAGAAGACAAGCTCAGGATCCAAAAAGATCTTGACAAACTTGAACAATGGTCCCTATCCAACAAAATGAGTTTTAATGTGGAGAAAAGCAAAGTTTTACATTTAGGCAGGAAAAATCAAAGGTTTAAGTACAGATTAGGCAAGACCTGGCTCAAAAACAGCAACTGTGAGAGGGACCTTGGAGTCCTAGTGGACAATCACTTGACTATGAGCCAGCAGTGTGCAGCAGCAGCCAAAAAAGCTAATACAATCCTAGGTTGTATAAACAGAGGCATGGAATCAAGGTCACGCGAAGTATTAGTAATGCTTTATAAAACCCTAGTAAGACCACACCTGGAATACTACAACCAATTTTGGTCACTATACTACAAAAAAGATGTTGAGACCTTGGGAAAAGTTCAGAGAAGAGCAACTATGATCAAAGGCCTGGAGACTAAAGGATACAAATAATGGCTGCAGGACTTGGGTTTGGCTAGTCCACAGGTCGGCAACCTGTGGCTCCGGAGCCGCATGCGGCTCTTTCAGCCGTCCCCTGCGGCTCCCTGTCCTCAGCCACTATGTGCAGTCTGAAAAAAAAATGTGGGACTAAAAAAGTTCAACCAATCAGTTCAAACTTCTCATGAAGTTTGAATTGATTGGTTGAACTTCTTTGGTTTGTGGGACTGCCCACAAACCTCTTTCCTTCTTCGGACTGCACATGGTGGCCGGGAGGATTGCTGGAAAGGTGTCCCTGGTAAGAAGCCTCGGGGTGCCTCTTCCCTGCCCGGCGGGTCTCCCCTTGCCCTGCTCCACCGCCGCCTTTGTTAGTCGGGGGGGGTCGCCGGGGGTCTTCCGGAGCTTCCCCTCTCTGCCTGCACCTTTTGGCCGTCTCACGGGCAGCGGATCCCCGTGGCCTCTTTCGAGAGATTCCCCCACGGCGCATGCCCGGCCCTTTCCCCACCTACTGCGCGGTCCTCTTGACTGTCCTCCCGCTGCCGCTGCTGCTGGTGGTGCTGAACGAGGCCGAAGAGGTGGTGGCGAGCGGGCAGCCATGCCCCTTCGCCGTCCTGCCACCACCGCCGCTGCGTCGCACTGAGTGAGGTCGAAGAGGAGGCGGTGAGCAAGCAGCTGCACCACTTTGCCGTCCTCCAGCTGCCGCCGCCGCCCTCGGTGCTGCAGGAGAACAAGACCTTGGGCTGTGAGGGCGGCGGGGCCGGCGACAGGTCGGGCCCCCCCTCGTCCCCACACCAGCATTCCCTGTTGCCGGCATGGCTGCCACCAGAGCCACTGCCTCTCGTCCTGTTCCCCCTCCCTGCCCATTCGGCTGAGGATGCGGTGGGGGCAGCGGCCGGGCTGTGGGCGGTTGCCGGGTTGGGGGCGGCGGGGACCCCCAACGATGCTGCAGTGGCCGCCACCGTGCCGCCACGGCCACCGGAGCCGCTGCCTCTCATCCTGCTCCCCCTCCCTGCCCGTTCGGCTGAGGATGCAGTGGGGGCGGCGACCGGGCCAGGGGTGGCAGGGACCCCCGACAATGCTGCAGTCGCCGCCGCCATGCCACCACCGCCGCCGCCATCGGAGCCGCTGCCTCCCATCTTGCTCCCCCTCCCCGCCCTTTCGGCTGACGCGGCGAGGACCCCCGACGATGCTGCAGTGGCCGCCGCCACTGCCTCCAGAGCTGCTGCCTCCCGTCCTGCTCCCCCTCCCCGCCCATTCGGCTGAGGATGCGGCGGGGGCGGTGGCTCGGCCAGGGGTGGCGGGGACCCCCTACAATGCTGCAGTGGCTGCCGACATGCCGCCGCCGCCACTGGAGCTGCTGCTTCCCATCCTGCTCCCCCTCCCCGCCCGTTCGGTGCCGTCTGCCTTTTGTTCTCTCTCTCCTCACCTGGAGAGAGAGGGAGAGGGAGAGGGAGAGAGAGAGAAGAAAGAGAGAAAGAGAAAGAGAGGAAAGAGAGAGAGTGAAAGAGAGAGAGGAAAGGGGAAAGACAAAGAGAGAAAGAGAGAGAGAGAAGAGAGAGAGAGGAAAGAGAGAGAAAGAGAGGAAATAGAGAGAGAGAGAAAGATAGAGAGGAAAGAGAGAAAGAGGAAAGAGAAAGAGAGAGAACGAGAAAGAGAGGAAAGAGAGAGAGAGAGGAAAGAGAGAAAGAAAGATAGAAGAGAGAGAGGAAAGAGAGAAAGAGAGGAAAGAGAGAGAGAAAGAGAGAGGAAAGAGAAAGAGGAAAGAGAAAGAGAAAGAGAGGAAAGAGAGAGAGAGGAAAGAGAGAGAGAGGAAAGAAAGAGAGAGAAAGAGGGAGAGGAAAGAGAGAGAGAAAGAGAGGAAAAAGAGAGAGGGGGAGAGGAAAGAGATTAAGAGAGGGAGAGGAAAGAGAGAAAAAGAGGAAAGAGGGAGAGAGAGAAAGAGTGAGAGAAAGAGAGGAAAGAGAGAAAGAAAGAGAGAGGCAGAGGAAAGAGAGAAAAAGAGGAAAGAAAAAAGAGAGAGGAAAGAGGGAGGGAGAAAGAGGAAAGAGAAAGGAAAGAGAGAGGACAGAGAGAGAGAGAGACCCTTTTGACATCTAAAATGAAGATAACACTGCATATATCCTTTTTTACCTTTATTTTATATATACACACACAAACACATATACATACATACATACATACACACACACACATACATACATACATACATACATACATACATACATACATACATACATATTAAAGGTAAAAAAGGATATATGCAGTGTTATCTTCATTTTAGATATCAAAAGGGTTTTGCGGCTCCCAGTGTTTTGTTTTCGGTGGGAAACGTGTCCAAGTGGCTCTTTGAGTGTTTTGGGTTGCCTACCCCTGGGCTCGTGTAAAGAAAAGAAGAAATAGGGGTGACATGATAGCAGTATTCCAGTATTTGAGGGGCTGCCACAAAGAAGAGGGCATCAAACTATTCTCCAAAACACCAGAGAGTAAGACAATAAACAATGGTTGGAAACTGACCAAAGAGAGAAGCAACCTGGAATTAAGGAGAAACTTCCTAACAGTGAGGACAATTAACCAGTGGAACAGCTTGCCTACAGAAACCGTGGGCGCTCCATCACTGGAGATTTTTAAGAAGAGGCTAGACAGTCACTTGTCTGAGATGGTATAGGTTCTCCTGCTTGAGCGGGGGGCTGGACTAGAAGACCTCCAAGGTCCATTCCAGCTCTATTCTATTCTAACTGTAGGGGTGATGATCTATTATGAAGTTTTGTTTTCTTTATCTATTTGCATTTCAGTATCAGTATATTTGATACAGTCAATTGACTTAATCAATAAAGTTTTCTTCTTCTTCTCTTTCTCCTCACTGCTTCTCTCCCCAAAAGCCTTTCCTCTCTCACATACACACACTTCTCCCAAAAAGCCTTTCCTCTCTCTCACACACACACTTCTCCCAAAAAGCCTTTCCTCTCTCTCACACACACACTTCTCCCAAAAAGCCTTTCCTCTCTCACACACACACACTTCTCCCAAAAGGCATTTCCTCTCTCTCACACACACACTTCTCCCCAAAAGCCTTTCCTCTCTCTCACATACACTTCTCCCAAAAAGCCTTTCCTCTCTCTCTTTCTCCTTACCACTTCTCTGACAAAAGCCTTTTCTCGTCTGACTTTCTCCGGCGTCTTTTTTTCTCTCTCCCTTTCCCACCAAAACTGCCTCCTTTTATATCCTCTCCTGTCTCTACCCTCCTCCTCTTTTCTCTTCCAGGTGTGCTGGAAGTGCCGATCCTGGGGCCTTTGTCTCGCCCCAGCAGCCCTGCAGCTCCTGATGACTCTCTCATGGCAAGTCCTGTGCTGCACTGCTTTAGCTCATTCCCTCCCCACACTACACTTGTCTAGGCTAGGCAGGGTCACGTACCACCTGCCAGGTGCCAATGTACCACCAGTGGTACACATACCACTGGTTGAAAAGCCCTGCTCTAGGGTAGTAAAATTCAGCCTAGCATCATATGATTATGTAATTAATCCTAATAAGGCTCAAGAACATTTGAAGTCAAGTCACTTTGAAATGAGATGGGCGGCAAATAAATTTAATAATAAATAAAAATAAACAAAAACCAGCTGTGGCTAGTTTAAAACTAAATCTGGAAACTTTTCCATCCTTTACATTGTAAATTCACCTTTTGGGAATCTGTCTGGACTTTGGCATTGAACCATTCACAGGTACTGTACTTTACCAACAGGGAAAAAGAAATATGTGGAATTATGGCAAAATATAAGGTCTCCTGCCTTGAGCAGGGGGTTGGACTAGAATACCTCCAAGATCCCTTCCAGCCCTATGTCTTCTATGATATCCAAGCCAGGTGACTTACCAGATTCTGAAGATGGAAAAAACCCAAGCCAGTTATACCATTCATTGTTTTTAAAGTCTCTCTAACAGCTAATCTTTCTCCTGTCTGGCCACAGATCATTCAAGGAAGAGAAGCCACTCACTTCACCTAGTCTATGCAATAACTGTCTTTTGATTCAGTAGACTTTAATAGGAACCTATCAGGAGAAACTGCAGTCACTTCAGGAAGAGTGTCAGGGCCCACTTCAAAACCTCATCCGAAGAAAGCAGGACTCTTGGAACAGTTTCTTTCCAAAAGGAAATTTTATTAGGAGAAGCTGATAGCAGGCATAATAGGCAGGATCTGAGGGTTTCCCACTCAGATCAATAGGTTAAAAGAGTTCCAAGCAAACCCCACCCCAATAGTTCATCTGGTCAGTTTGAATGGGCCAATCCTCAGGTGTCAAGTCCACTGTGGGAAAGGAGCTGATAACGGGGTCCGTTCCCATGATTGTGAAGATGTTGTTGGGTCTTCGCACCTTCCCTTCTGCAGCGAGAGATAATCCAGATGGCCAGAGGCACATTCCTTTCTCACCCAAAGGTAACATCAAGGGAGAGACAGTTCAAAGAGTAAGTTTGTAGAAACAGCAGAAAGGATACATTGTAGCAAAGCAGAGACACATACCACAGAGCCTTCCCCCCTCCCCCTCAGGAGAATGGCAGAACCCTCAGAAAGAAATGAAGAAGAAATAAAATAGATCCCCCCCGGGAAAGAATGGGTTCTGACATCCTGCCCCCCTTAGAAAAAGAGAGATCCACTTGTAAAAAATAAAATAGAAAAAAGGAAGACAAGGATTAGTCTGGTTTATCTGGGTATGCAGCGTAAAACTTAATAAGTAGTCGGGGGGGAGCCTAACATGACGTTTCTGAACCCACTTGTTTTGGGAAGGTGGCAGGTGTTTCCACGCTAGTAGGTATTGGGTGGAACCATGATGCTTTCTGGAATCTAGGATTTCTTTTATTTCAAAATGCTGTTCACCTTCTACCATGATTGGAGGAGGGGAAGGAGCTGCAGCTGGCCTTAAGGGCGATTGCAGTTCATGTTTTAAAAGGCTGCAGTGGAAAATTGGGTGAACCTGTCTGAGTGTCTTTGGGTGCTCCAATTCTACTGTGACAGGATTGATTATCCTTTTAATGGGAAATGGTCCCACAAATTTTGGTCCTAACTTTTTTGAGGGCTGCAGGGATTTTAGGTATTTTGTTGACAGGTAAACTTTCTCTCCTACTTGAAATGGTTTGGGTTCGCTTCACTTCTTATCTGCTTGGAATTTATATGCTTCCCTAGCTTCGTCTAATGTCTTTCTCATGACTGGCCAGGTATTTTGCAATTGTGCAATCCATTCCTTCAGGGAAGGGATGGTTGGGTCACTTGATGGCATCGGGTTAAAACTTTGTCCCATTGCCACCCGGAAAGGAGTGTAGACCGTGCTGGAATGTACTGTGTTGTTATAAGCGACTTCTGAGTAAGTCAGTCCAATTTTCCTGCTGGTAGTTAATGAAACATCTTAAGTACTGCTCCAGTACTGAGTTCGACCATTCAGTCCCACCATTTGTCTGCAGCTGATGACTAGATGACAGCCCCTGTGTGGTCCCCAGCAGTCCTAGGAATGCTTTCCAAAACTCTGATGTGAACTGTACCCCTCTATCTGATATGATTCATTGTGGGGCTCCATGAAGTCAATAAATATGCTGGATGAAGAGCTTTGCAAGTGTCTTTGCGTTGGGGATTTTTTGGCATGGGATAAATTAAAATGTACTTGTTTAGAGAACAAATCCATCATGACCCAAACAACTGTGGTAATTCACTTTTTGGTAATTCCATAATAAAGTCCATAGAAATTTCCCTCCAAGGCACTGATGGGTCGCTACTGGTTTCAACAAGCCTGGGGTCTTTCCTTGCCTTCTCTTAGCTGCAGCACAGATTGGACAACTGGCCACATAACTTTCAATGTCCTTTTTTATTGACGGCCACCAAAACTGCCTTTTCACCAGGTGTAAAGTTTTTACGAATCCGAAATGACCAGCTGATTTTGAGTCATGGCATAGCTGCATGAATGTCAGTCTCTGGCTTTTTGGGATGTACAGCTTTTCTCCCACCCATGGTAAACCATCGGTCATGGTGCATAGGTTCTTGGGGCTTAGGAAACATTTGTCAGTTTCTAGTGCTTTTTTTAATTCAATCCCTGCTTGGCTCGCTAGGGGCTTATGGAGTTTGGCTTGTGCTCGGGTGGTGACTTGTGCTACTAATTGCTTTGATGGCATAAGTGAGTCTGTTATCTCTGTTCTGTTGCTATTGTACTGAGGCAGTCTGGACAATGCGTCCGCTAAGAAATTCTTTCCTCCCGGTAAGCGTTTTAGAGTGAAGTTAAACCAGTGGAAATGCTGTGACCATCTCGCTTGTTTAGGGGTCAGTTTCCTGGGCGTTTTTAGTGCTTCCAGGTTCTTGTGGTCGGTCCACACCTGGAAAGGAAGTGCCACCAGGTTATAAGGGCCCATTGGACCGCGTAAGCCTCCTTCTCCCAAACTGCCCACCTTTGCTCTGTCTCTGTGAGTTTCCTTGATGTGTATGTGCAAGGCTGCAATTTCCCTTCATCATTTTCCTGTAATAGTACTGCCCCCAAAGCTACGTCACTAGCATCAGCCTGAATCACAAAAGGTTTTTCAGTGTCAGGGTGCCTTAAAACTGGTTCTGCAGAAAATAGTCTTTTTAACCTTTCAAATGCGGTTTGACATTCTACCGTCCATTTCAATGGCTGACTTGGCTTCGGTTTTCCCTCCCCTTTGGTCTTTAGCAAGTTAGTAATTGGTAGTGCAATCTGCGCAAAGGAGGGGATGAATTGCCGGTAAAAATTAGCAAATCCAAGGAAACTTTGCAATTGCTTCCTAGTGCAGGGCGGAGCCATTCTAGTACAGCTCGGACTTTCTCAGGGTCCATGTCTATGCTATCTGGCGAGATGCGATACCCCAGGTAGTCAATTTTTTCCTTGTGAAATTCACACTTAGACAGTTTGGCATACAGGTGAGTTGCCTGGAGTTTTTTCAGTACAGCTCTGACTAACTTCACGTGCTCCTCCTTTGTTTCAGTGAATATCAGGATATCAGCCAGGTAAAAAAGCACCCTTTATACAGGTGCTCTTGGAGCATGTCATTTATTAATTGCATGAACACTGCAGGTGCCCCTTGAAGGCCGAAGGGTAGAACCCTGAACTGGTAACATCCTAAGGGGCAATTGAAAGCTGTTTTCCATTCGTCTCCCTCTTTAATTCTAATCCTGTAATACGCCTCCCTTAAGTCCAGTTTCGAAAAGATATTTCCTTTCAATAGGTGTGCTAGCATGTCTTTCATGAGAGGGAGGGTGTATAGGTTACTCTCGCTCATTGCATTCAGAGACCTATAGTCCACGCAGAGGTGAAGAGTCCTGTCCTTCTTTTCTTGAAATAGCACAGGGGCTGCGGTCTTGGGCTTTGCCAGTTGGATAAACCCCCTTTCCAGGTTTTTGTCTATGAACTTTTGCAGCTCCTGTGGGCTCATGGAATACAGTTTTGGCTTGGGTAATTTCGCCCCTGGGAGGATTTTGATGGAGCAGTTCGTGGGTCAGTGGGGGGGGCAGTTTGTCAGATTTCTCCAGGGTGAATACTTTAGCTAGGTCCTGGTATTCCTCTGGTATGTCCTGTAACTCCTTTTCCCCCAACACCACTGTGCTTTTGGAGGGGCTCTCCCCATTTCGGGGTCAAGTCAGGGTTCTTACTGCCTCTCCATCTGGGAATCTGAGTTCTCCCATCCTCCAGTCCACCCGCGGGTTCCACTTGGTTAGCCATGCCATACCCAGGATAAGGGGGCATTCCATGCCAGGGGTCACTACAAACGTTATAGTCTCTATGTGATCCCCTATGATGAGTTGGACGGGTAATGTGGCTGTCAATGCTGCTAACATCGGATGTTCTTGCTTGACAATATATGAAGATGCAGACATTTTCTATTTAACCTGTGTATTACTTTTAGAGTAAAAAATTGATGATGCTGGAGGGGAGGGGGAAGAATGTGCTTGGGGACTAGTTAGCCATAACAATATCTCAGTAGAGTATTCTTCAAGGTTGGTTGTAATAAGAGGAGATAACAGGAGGGAAAGTTCACACTTCAAACTAATTGGAGAATGTGATTAATGACTGTTAAATGAAGGAATGAGTTATGCTTAGATACTGTGTGTTTGGGGGAGGAGAATTCAGATTTTGGCTTCTCTATGTACGTAGCGAAGCTATGTTGCAATTAAAGATTCTTTAAGGTAAACAATGTCTCAAAGTTCTTTGAAGAGCTTCTTCTTTCAGAACCATGACAGTGGCGAGAGTAGCCGGTGTCCCTCCTACAATGGACCAATCTAATTGACCGAATGAGATCGGTTTCTTCAGCCTCCTCACCGGAATTCCTAAATTCCCCACTAAAGTTGGGCTTATGAGGCAACAGGTGCAGCTGAAGTCTATTAGTACTCTGAATGCAACCCTTTCGGGCATTCTGGGGCTAAACAGTTCTATGGTCCCGGTGAGTGGCGTGATGGGTCCACTTACCAAGGGTTCATCCTCCACGTTGTCGTCTGACGAGTTGGGTGGCTGTCCCGGTGGTGTCGGAGTTCCCTTCCCCTGCTTTGATGGAGTTGGGAACTCGATGACCTCCACACTTTTCATAGCCGTCTCCTTCAGTTTCATCGGGGCCTTCCCAGGCTTCCCGACCAGGACTTGGTCAGGCTTCCAGACGGGGGTCCATGAGTGGCACTCGGCAGCGTGGTGTCCTTCCTTTCTGCATTTGAAGCATCCTGTTGCCCTCGGGGTAGTTGGTGCTTGCTTCATTGGTTCATGAGGTGGCTCTGCTGGCGATTTCCCCCAAGATCTCCCTCCGCATCATTGTCTTCTGGCTCGATCGATCTCTGCTTCCTCAGCCAGGATGTACCAGTCTTGGAGCCGGTCTGGGTCTCCTCGAGGGATGCAGGCATCATACAGGTCATAGTTCAGGCCATCTTTGAAATGCCCAATCAAGATATCTTCCAGCCAGTTCAGCTTGCTGGCCAGGGCTCAGAATTCTTGGGTATATTCTGCCATGGGTTGCCGTCCTTGCCTGACAGTTTTGATGCGTTCCCACACTTTTCAATCAGCCAACGGGTCTTCAAATCTGCATTTGAGGGTTGCCATGAATTGATTGAAATTCTGCAGTTCTGGGGCATCGGTATCATGGAGATCCACCACCCAGTCTGCTGTTGTGCCATCTAGGGCTGTTTGCACAATCCATATTCAGCTGCAATCACTTGGTATGTCACAGCCATATTCCTCCATGTAGTTCAACACTTGGGTCAGGAAAAACCCCAGTTGGCGCGGCTCCCTGCAGTACTTCACTCCTAGCAGCGGGAACTTTCGGATGGACCAATGCCCCTTCTTTCGCCTGTGTCGGCCATCTCCGTTGGCCAGTGCGGCTCGCCCGGAGGTGGCGGTGGCTGTAGCAATGGCTGCTGCTTTCACAGTGCTGGTGGAAGGGCCTGGGACTGCTGGTTCCCCCCCCCCCCCTTCATCTGTTCCTTCAGCTGAACCTGGGTTGGCGGTTCCCTGGCATGGGTCGGCTTTCTCCTCCTTCATGGAATCAAAGATGACTCTCAACATGTCGATGGCTTGCTCCAGGAACCAGCTGGAACAGGGCGGTCGGTCGTCCTCGACTTCCCTAAGGTGAAGCGACCTCTCCATCTTGACTTTCCAACCCGGTTTGTGAGCGTCTGAGCGTCACTTTCCTGGATCTCTTCTCCCAGTCCTCCTTCTTCCCGACACCCATTGACCACCTGGGTTTGTGGCGGCGTTCCACAGCCACCACCTTGTCCGACGAGCTCAAGGATTGAGAACTGTATTGGCTGGGCTCTGCTTGGTAGGAGAGCTCCCCTCCCATGGCAGGTTCTTCCCTTTCCGTTCTGATATCGGACATTGTTTACTTAGCCCCCTGGCAAGGGTCTTCCTTCCGGGCTGACTATTACTGCAGATCCTGCCTAATTTCAGGGCCCACTTCAAAACCTCATCCCAAGAAAGCAGGACTCTTGGAACAGTTTCATTCCAAAAGGAACTTTTATTAGGAGAAGCTGATAGCAGGCATAATAGGCAGGATCTGAGGGTTTCCCACTCAGATCAATAGGTTAAAAGAGTCCCAAGCAAACCCCACCCCAATAGTTTATCTGGTCAGTTTGAATGGGCCAATCCTCAGGTGTTAAGTCCGCTGTGGGAAAGGAGCTGATAATGGGGTCTGTTCCCATGCTTGTGAAGATGTTGGGTCTTTGCACCTTCCCTTCTGCAGCGAGAGATAATCCAGATGGCCAGAGGAACATTCCTTTCTCACCCCAAGGTAACATCAAGGGAGAGACAGTTCAAAGAGTAAGTTTGTAGAAACTGCGGAAAGGATACATTGTAGCAAAGCAGAGACACATACCACAGAGCCTTCCCCCCTCCCCCTCAGGAGAATGGCAGAACCCTTAGAAAGAAATGAAAAAGAAATGAAATATATTCCCCCCCCCCCCCAGGGAAAGAATGGTTTATGACAGAGTTTTCCAAGGAACCGAAAACTAAACAGCATTGAACTGTTTTAGCAACAGTCTCTTCCAACTCTATTATTCTATGTTCTAGGTGCACTTATTGTTGATGTACTGTATATCCACGACACATATATGGGCAAACAAGACCTTAGCAAAGCCCATCAAATAAAACAGGGAATGCTTGCAGAAGATTGGGTGTGGCAGATTGTGAGGGTTGTAACTTGTTGGGATAATTGGTGTTGTATTTACACTTTCAAATCATTTTCCTCTTAAAAGAATTTCTTGCCCCACAGAATAGGTAGATTGTGTGGCTTGGAGCATGCTAAGCAAGATAGCCAACACTACACCATCCAATTTATTGGCCACCGATCTTACCACAGTGTAACTGTCAAGGTTGAATTGCTAGGATGCCTGCGAACTTCTATCGCTATTCAACTTGCCATAGAAACAGGTGGGAGGGGTAGAAAGCTTGGGAAAGAAACAGAATTCTAAGAAGCCGGCCACAGACTGTGAGAGCCAAGGTCACAAAAATAGGTGTCTGACGGAGAAGTGGACTGTTCTCATAACAAATCAAGAAAGTGTGATTGGGCAACATGAACACTTGGTTATGGAAAGCTATTGTTAACTAACCAGATTTTAGCATGGGAAACCTAGAGTTGGTTTTGCTTCTTCAGTTTTGAGATGTGTACTCAGTAAAGTTTTATCTTTTTTTATGGCATTTCAAAACTTTGAAGATTCCTTGATTTGGGGTTCACTATTCAGATGGTTGACATTAAACCAACTCTCTCCTTTGTGAATGCAGCCTGCTTGGAGGCTTCCGAGAGGACTGTAGCATAACGATGTCAGGAGCCAAGAAGACCAATGCCACTGTAAAATCTGGGCAGATCCCTCCCCGGGAGGCACTGGCATCAGCCCGAGTGGACTCCAGGTTGCAGCCAGTGGTAATGGGGTTGGCGGAGAAAGCCGAACAGCCACCGGTGCGATAAGAGGGGGCTGTGGCAGGATCCCTCCATGCTGGCTCAAAATCCCAGGAAGGCAGTCGAGATGAAGTTTCCCTTCATCCCATTGGGGGTTGTGATAACCCGAGTGTAAGGACCCACCTCACTTTACATCTCAAGAAGACAGAACTCCTGGAATGTCTCTTCCAACAGGCATCTTTATTAAGAGAAAATGATTGCAGGCATGCTAGACAGGATCTGGGGAATTCTCTCCCATCCTTCAATGTTTTAAAGTGTTCCCAAGCAGCCCCCACCCCACAGTTCTTCTGGGCAACGATCACTCATCCTCTCTTTTCCCAGATCCCAGGCGTTGCATTGTTCCCCCCTTTTCCCTCACTGCCGGCAAAAGGGAGACTTCAGAGAGAGTAGATGAAAGGCGATGGCCATATTGTTATGATCAGTCCTCTTGATGAGAATCAACATCCAGTCACTTTGTAGTTTAATGAAGGAAGTGAGAGTCATAAAACCCCCTTGCTTATCCTCCTCCCCTTTTGTAGTATGACAGAATCCAGAGAGAGTAAGAAATGGGTTTTTATCAGAGTAGGTAGCTAAAATGAAATATAATTGGATTCTGACACCGAGGGAGTGAGTGGAAGGCTAAGAGAGCTGCAGATTTGGAAGTGTCAGCAGAGTGGAAATTTTTGACCACCTCCCGCAGCCTTTCAGTGGAGCAGCTACAGGAGAAGATTGTTGAGATGGAGATGCGAGGAGCAGAGCAGGTAAAATCCCCAGGCCAGGGAACAATGCTTGGAATGGGTCAAGCTGTGGTGGCTTCGTCCCCCTCTCTGCCCCACTCAAAGGTGCTAGGTTGGGTGGGTCAGGGGGCAGCAAGGAACCAGGGCATGGCTGGAACCCAGCCAGTGGCTGCTAGCCAGACCCAGCCAGCCCTGACGGTGGCAGGAGCTCCAGCCCATGCTGTCCCACAGGTAGTGTGGGTGCTGCCCAGCTACCTGCTGGTCTGAGATGACCGTGAGCCACCGCCATTGAGAGCCACTTTTGACGGCTTGCTGGAGAAACTCGCCTATTTCCTGAACTATGTGTGGATTTACCTGGGGCATGGAGCAGCATTCCCAGATGAAGGGGCTTGCGTGAACGCCATTGCTGCAAATCTGGAACAAGCTGCTGAGTGGATGGTGGCACTCTATGATGATGAGGCTCTGGAGTTGGGGAACATCGATGCCTTCCTAGAGGGGCTCCAGGTCAGATTCGGATACCCCACACAAGCCCACCGGGTGGAAGCTGAAATCCGTTCCAGGCAGGGGAACCAATCAGTGGCTGAATACATTCGGGAATTCTGCCGCCTGGCTGGGAAACTGAGAGGATGGCCGGAACGCCTACTGGTCTACCAGTTTTGAGATGGACTAAGCAGAGAGGTGTACCAGAATTGCCTGCCCAGGGGGATCCCTGATGACCTCCATGCATGGTACCAGCTAGCCACCACTGTGGAATTGGACCTGATGGAGTATCGACACGCGGCACCTGAGAACCCCGCCTGATCCAAGAGAAGCACCTGCCAATGCGCAGGGGGGGAGTCCTCCCCTGATCGCTAGAGAAAGCCCACACCACCCTGCAGGGGCCTGATTCCAGTGTGGGAAAGAAGGCCACCAGGTGGCCAACTGCCTAGTTCCCCAACCCATGGCGGGTACAAAGACCTGGAGCCAACCAAAACCAAAGAAGACTCCAAAGAAGACAAAGGAGAAAACGCGAGCAGAGCAGCATCTCATAGAGGTTTTCCCCGCCCCATCAAGTGAAGGGGAGGGAACTCCAACCCATGGCAAGCCTGGGCAGGTCTTCTATGAGAGTGACAGTGAGGGGGAAGACGATCCGATGGTAAGTGGCGCCATCACCCCATTGACTGCCCAGGTAGAGATGGTAGTGCCCCAGTCAGGAGCAAGGTTTTTTTTGCTGCCCTGTTAGACTCAGGGTGCACTCACTGCTTAATTAGCTGGCAGACAGTGAACCTATTGGGACTACTTAAGAGACTGAAGCAGCCCATGAAACTTGAGCAAGTAGATGGCTTGCTTATGGTGTGTGTGTGTGTGTGTGTGTGTGTGTGTGTGTGTGTGTGTGTGTGTGCGCGCGCGCGCGCGCGCCTGCAACCTGCCTAACTGAGCCAGTGAACTTAAGGGCAAAGGACCACGAAGAGACTATCTGGTTTATTGTGGCACCCAAAATGGCAGAAACGATGATACTGGGGTTGTCATGGCTGAAAAAGTGGAAGCAATAAGTGGCATCTGAGGAGCAAAGCCAAGAAAGAGCTGGGAGTGGAGAAACCACCGAAAGTTAGGCGAGCACAGTCGGCTGTGAAAGTGAAAGTGGATGCAATTAACACACTAGCTGAGAGCAGCCCAGCAGAGCCAAGCATCCTGAAAGAGTATTGAGACTTGGTGGAAGTATTTAGTGAACAGGAATTGGATGCACTCCCCCCTCACCACCCCACTTGTGTGATTGAGCTACTACCAGGGGCAAAACTCCCCCTCCTCCTTGTCCTTAGCTGGTTGGATGAATAACCTGAAAACTACATGGGGGGAGGTGCAGAAGGCATTGGATAAGGCTAGGGAATCGTATAAGAAGCAGGCTGATTGAAAGAGGGGTCCGCAAGAGGTTTATAGGATTGGGAACCAGGTGTACCTGTCTACTAAGTATCTCAAGCTGAGATAGCCTTGTAAGAAATTGAGTCCTAAGTACGTAGGTCCTTTCTCAATTGTGAAAGTCAGTAACTGTTGAACTACGGTTACCAAAAGAGTTGAAGCGAGTCCACCCAGTGTTCCATTGCAGCTTGTTGAAACCGTTCAAAAGATCTAGTTTAAGGCCAGGGAGAGATGAACCTCCTCCCCCTATGTTGGTAGAGGGTGAGAAGCATTATGAGATTAAGAAAATACTAGATTCAAGGATTTTTAGGGGAAAGCTCCAGTCCTGTGGAAAGGTTACCCCTTAGCTGATGCTGAATGGGTAAAAGCTTATTATGTTAAGGCTGACCGATTAATACGAAAGTTTCATGATACTGTAAATACCCTCAACATCCAAGGGGATGATGTTTGATTGTTTGGATAATTGTAATTTTTTTGTAAATGGTTTTGTAACTGTCTGACCAACCGCACTCAAAATGTAGTCCTCAATGGAACTGCATCTACAGCCCTGCAGCTCCTGATGACTCTCTCACGGCAAGTCCTGTGCTGCACCACTTTAGCTCGTTCCCTCCCCCCACTACACTTGTCTAGGCTAGGCAGGCCCCTCCTCCTCCTCCTCCTCTGATTCCCCAGACTCAACTACCGGGATCACAGGCTGGCACGGAATCACAACACTTCCTTCCTTCCTTCCTTCCTTCCTCCCCTCCTTCCCTGCCTCCCCTCCTTCCCTGCCTCCCCTCCTTCCCTGCCTCCCTCCTTTTCATTCTCATCTCCTTCCTTCTTTCCTTCCCTTTCTTTCTTCCTGTTTCCCTCCCTTCCTTCCTTCCCTCCCTCCCTCTGTGCTCAGGAAGGGATGAGGGGAGGAAGAGAGGTTGGCAGCACTTTTCTCAAAGAGTAAGAGAGTTGGAAGAGACCTTTGAGGTCTTTTGTCCAAGCCCCTGCTCAAACAGGGGACGTATACTTTTACGTCTTGGGGTTCACGGCATTGAAGCGACACACAGTCACGTTGTAACCAAGTTCTTCTTTATTCATTCCACATTACCACTCAGTAACCCAACAGGCTCGTGGGCCTTTTATAGTTTCCCAAACAGCCTATCATAAATCTCCTTTGTTCGCACCTTGCACCTGCGCGCAAGGCCGGCGCCAACCAGTCTGGTCCTGGGCAGCTTTTGCGTTGCCCGGGACCATTTGCAACATTTCTGGGCCTGATGAGCTGCCTCATCAGGCCCAGGACACAACACCCCTCCCCCCTAGATGAAACACACAATTACATTTGTTCCCTGGCAGGAAAAAAAAAAAAGAATTCCCCTGCCCAGCACACAGGCAGAATATCTTTATAAAATAATAAAGTTAACTTAAACAAACCGCTCTCCAAAATTATAATTAGTGTGTTTATGCTCTACCAAGTGTAGATCCCCATCACCCAGTTATAGACCAGCAAGGTTCCTTTGTGATGACAGAAACCTCACATAGTCTCCCAGATGCTTGGGAGGGGCCTTAGCCCTTTGCGACCTACACAAGGTCAGGGAGGGTGCCTGGCCTGTCAGCTCACCTGCCCGGCTAGGCAGACCAGGACTTTTACTTAATGGTGCCTGGCCTACTGGCCCGTCTGGTTGGCTCGATAGACAAGGACTTTGATGCCCATAAATGACAGGTGACCCCCGTTGCGGCGGGCTGGCTGAGTCTTCTGGACTCCAGCCAGGTTCCCTTGGAGGGGAGAAAATCCCCAAGCCCAATGGTGGAGCGGAGGTCTCCCCTTCCACCATGGACTGCTCCTGGGAACTTAGTCCCTCGAGCCCGCGACCACTCTCGGACGTGACCTGCGTTGCAGCTGTGCCCCAATAGTTCCAGTCCCCCGTGTAGGTGGCCGAGGTGCCAGAGTCAGGAGCCGCCTCTATGGCAAACCCCCTCTCAGGAGAATTCCTGTTTGGCGCACTTGCGGATGCACAGGCCACCCCCTGAGATGACTTCCTGTTCGGAGCACTTGCTGAACTCTGGGATGACCCTTGCTCACCCACTGGGACATTAACAGCGCCCTGTGGAAAACCCCAGGCACTGCAAGACGGATTCCCAGGATTTTGACCTGAAGTGTGAGCTTGTTCCTGGTCTCCCTCCCCCCCGAGAGCAGAGCCAGGAGCGGAAACGTCGGGGGACAACCGCCAGTGCAGTTGGTCAATATGACGCTGAAGGACACGGCCATCTCCCAAGGTCACTTCATATGAGAGCGGCCCCGAGATCTTGCAGACGACAGCAGAGACCCAGAGATGTCCAGAACCATAGTTCCTTGCCCAGACCGGATCGCCCACCTGAAGTCTCCTAGGTGCCTGCGGCTGTGACACCTGTGAAGCCACCCGGTCTGGGTGTAGTCTGTCCAACTTCGTGATGAGCTGGCGACCCCAGCAGAGTTCAGCTGGGCTCTTTCCAGTGGCAGTGCATGGTGTAGTGCGGTGTGCAAGAAGAAAATCTGCTAACCTGTGATGCCAGCTACCGTGCATGATTCTTTTGAGTGCGTCTTTAGTGGTGCGCACCATCCGTTCAGCTTGCCCGTTGGTGGAAGGGTGGAAAGGAGCTGACGTTGCGTGCTGGATCAAGTTGGCCTGAAGGAAAGCCTGGAACTCAAAAGAAGTAAATTGAGGACTGTTGTCAGAAATGAGGATGTTCTATCCCAGCCTATTGCCGTCCTTGTTAGAGGCACAAGGACCAAACCCCTGCTGATACAATAGGCTGGAGACTTTAAAACAAAACAAAATCCCTTTTATTTGGGTGACAAACCTGTCAATAAGTCCAAAACACAAACAGCAAAACTCAAGTCCAAAGGTTAAGGTTAATTTAATTTGTATACCGCCCTTCTCCCGTAGGACTCAGGGCGGTTCACAGCATATTAAAAACACAAATACAATATACAGGATACAAAAAAATCATACAAAAATACACAAAATAACCCCACTAAAACCTAATTAAAAGCCAAATATTGATTGCTGTGTTCCCATTAAAATTACTTTTTAAAAACGT
>NW_015388476.1:216585-218922 GCF_001527695.2 Protobothrops mucrosquamatus
CCCTCTGACCCTGACGGCCCCTCAAAGGCCTCCTCCACCTCCTCCTCAGATTCCTCAGACTCAGCTGTTGGGAACACAGGCTGGCACGGAATCACAACACTATCCCGCACCGCAGGGCCCTTCCCCCGGGTCTGCCGATCCGGATGCGGTCGGGATGGGAATTGGTCATGAAAGGCGGTCACCAAAGCAGGAGCATGAACGGTGGTCGCATCTTCCCAGGTGAACGTACAACCTCTAGCCACTTGGAATGGCTATCCACCAGGATAAGGAAGAATTGCCCCTGAAAGGGCCCAGCATACTCTAAATGTACCCTTGACCAAGGGGTTTGTGTCTCCTCCCACCTGTGTACAGGGGCCTGAGGCATTTCAGGCTGTGATTGTTGGCACACCTGGCACCCGTGCACCTGGGCCTCGATAGCTTTATCAAGCCCTGGCCACCAAAGATGGCTGCGTGCAAGCACTTTCATGCGCACAATGCCCGGATGTCCCTCATGCAGAGAGGACAAAACTCTAGACCTCAGTGAGGCTGGGATAACTACTCTACTACCCCATAACAGGCACCCCTTAAATGTAGACAGTTCATGCCTTCTTTGCCAGAAGCTTTGAAACGCAGCATCTGGACACGTGTCAGGCCATCCTGACAAGACCCATGTTAGCACGCGTGTGAGCGTGTGATCTGTGGCAGTTTCTGCAGCCGCATCCCTAGCTGCTAGTGGACCAGCAAAATGCTGTGGACATACTATACATGTGGGGGGGGGCAACTGGAGCAGAAGCTCTGCCAGAGCACTGCCTGGGCCTGGATCAGTGT
The DNA here is from genome assembly GCF_001527695.2 of Protobothrops mucrosquamatus. NCBI lineage: Eukaryota > Metazoa > Chordata > Lepidosauria > Squamata > Viperidae > Protobothrops > Protobothrops mucrosquamatus. The sequence continues at coordinate 217,393 of NW_015388476.1, forward strand.
GCGTGGCTCCAGCTGATTGGTGCTGGCCGTGCTAGCCAACTGGGCAATGGGAAGGCACATGGGGGTGTGGACAGGGGCAGTGACCGACACCGGAGCTCAGCAAAAGCCCCAGAGCACCCAGAAGTGAGGGACAAAGAGGCGGGGAAGAGAGAAGAAGGGTATAAGAGGAGGAAGTTTGGCAGGAAAATGGGGGAAAGGAAAGAAAGAGAAGAGGAAGTGAGGAGTGAGAGAGTTCAAGAGATGGGAGGACAAGGGAGGAGATTGGAGAAGGAGGAGGAAGAGAGAGATCAAGAGAAAGGGAGGCAAACAGAGGAGTAAACAAAGGAGCGAAGGCAGTGGAGGGATAGATCAGCACACAGCGGAAGAGGAAAGCAAGGTTTTACATTTAGGCAGGAAAAATCAAACATATAAGTACAGTTTAGGAGAGACCTGGCTCAAAAACAGTAACTGTGAGAGGGATCTTGGAGTTCTAGTGGATGATCACTTGAATATGAGCCAGCAGTGTGCAGCAACAGCCAAAAAAGCTAATACAATCCTGGGTTGTATAAACAGAGGCATAGAATCAAGATCATGCAAAGTATTAGTACCACTTTATAAAACCCTAGTAAGACCACACCTGGAATACTGCAACAAAAGAGATGTTGAAACTTTGGAAAAAGTTCAGAGAAGAGCAACTAAGATGATCAAAGGCCTGGAGACTAAAACATATCAAGAACGGCTGCAGGACTTGGGATTGGCTAGTCTAAACAAAAGAAGTAATAGGGGTGACATGATAGCAGTATTCCAGTATTTGAGGGGCTGTCACAAAGAAGAGGGGGTCAAATTATTCTCCAAAGCACCAGAGGACAGGGGGGGCAGAGGTCAACCTCGAGGCGCCTCACTTGTGGGGTACCACAGGGGTCGGTCCTCTCGCCTCTCCTGTTCAACATTTATATGAAGCCACTGGGTGAGATCATCCGTGGTTTCGGGGTGGAGTTTCATCAGTACGCAGATGACATCCAGCTGTACATCTCCACCCCGGACCACCCCAACAATGCCGCGGAAGTGATGTCCCGGTGCCTGGAGGCTGTGCGAGTCTGGATGGGGAGGAACAGGCTTCATCTCAACCCGTCCAAGACCGAGTGGCTGTGGTTTCCGGCGTCACGTCATAGCCAGTTGGTTCCATCTCTGGCTATCGGGGTTGAGTCATTAGCCCCCGCGGAGAGGGCCCGCAACCTGGGCGTCCTCCTGGATGCTCGGCTGTCTTTAGACGATCATGTGACGGCCGTGGCCAGGGGGGCTTTTCATCAGGCTCACCTGATACGCCAGTTGTGCCCCTTTCTGGATCGGGGCGCCCTACGCACAGTCACTCAAGCCCTCGTTGTTTCCCGCCTGGACTATTGCAATGCTCTCTACATGGGGCTCCCCTTGAGGTGCACCCGGAGGCTCCAGCTAGTTCAGAATGCGGCTGCACGGGGGATTTTGGGGGCCTCTAGATGCTCCCATGTAACACCTCTCCTGCGCGAGCTGCACTGGCTGCCGGTGGCCTTC
>NW_015388476.1:219512-223634 GCF_001527695.2 Protobothrops mucrosquamatus
CCTCCCTTCGACCAGTCCGCTCCCACAGAGAGGGCCTCCTTAGAGTGCCATCGGCCAGACAATGCCGGCTGGCGACCCCCAGGGGGAGAGCCTTCTCTGTGGCAGCTCCTGCCCTCTGGAATGACCTACCCCCCGACCTACGTACAGTTGCGGACCTGCGCCTTTTTCGCCGAGCCCTGAAGGCCCATCTATTCCGTGCAGCCGGCCTGGCGTAGTTTGATTAGGTTTTAGTGGGGGTTTTGTATGGGGTGTTTTTAGAACAGGCCTGTTATTTAATTTGATTTTAGAACAGAAACTATTTATTTATTATTGTGGTTTTTAGTATCGCCTGTTCACTGCCCTGAGTCCCGTAAGGGAGATAGGGCGGTATATAAATTTAATTAATAAATAAATAAAGAAATAAATAAATAAATAAATAAATAAGAACAATGGTTGGAAACTGACCAAAGAGAGAAGCAACCTGGAATTAAGTAGAAACTTTCTAACATTGAGGACAATTAACCAGTGGAACAGCTTGCCTTCAGAAATAATGGGCGCTCCATCCCTGGAGGTTTTTAAGAAGAGACTAGACAGTCACTTGTCTGAAATGATATAGGTTTTCCTGCTTGAGCAGGGGGCTGGACTAGAAGACCTCCAAGGTCCCTTCTATTCTATTCTATTCTATTCTATTCTATTCTATTCTATTCTATTCTATTACAGGGCTTTTCAACCAGTGGTACGAGTACCACCTGTGGTACATTGGCACCTGGCAGGTGGTACGCGACCATCCTAGAAAAGTGGTAGCGGGGGAGGGGAATGAGCTGAACCGGTGGCAGCACCGCACAAGCCTGAGCAAGAGATGGCTGGAGGTGCAGGGCTTTCAGGGCTCAGTGGAGTGCCGCTTTCCAGCTGATCGGTGCTTCTTTGGGACTGTCAGAGCTCAGTGGAAGTGCCAGGATCAGCGCCAGGCTCCAGCTGGAGCTCGGCGCTGATCCTGGTGCTTCTGCTGAGCCCTGAAGAAGCACCAATCAGCTAGAATGTTGCCTTATCTCCAGGGTCTTGTGATTTACATTCAGATGCTTGGCAACTGATTCATATTTATGACAGTCACAGTGTCCCAGGGTCATGTGAAGTGACCAAAACCTGCTGCAGCCACCCATCAGATGGGGGGAATAAAAACCACACACACCCCACCCCACCCCTGCTGCCAATCCTCAACAGAAATGCTCACAACAATGGAAACCTCAGACAGGAGGAAGAGCGCCACCAGGTGGGCAGGCAGGTGTCTTGCTCGGCTGTGGCTTGGGGTGGCACTTTTTTCAGTGCCATTGTAACTTCGAACAGTCACTAAGCGAACTGTTGTAAGTTGAGGACTACTTGTACTTCATCACTTTTTTCCTTTTTTTTTGGGTCATCAAGTTTTTGACACCTTGCTAGGTGACTGGTGGTACTCGAATATTGCCGTATCCTAAAAGTGGTACAATGGGTGAAAAGGTTGAAAACCCCTGCTTTAGGATATCGCATATCAAGCGAGGAGGTGGAAATGGACCCTGGGAAAGTGAAAGCCATATTAGAGTGGGAAGCCCCCCGAACTTGCAGACAGTTACAGAGATTTTTGGGGGGGTTGCTAATTTCTACCGACAATTCATCCCTTCCTTTGCACAGATAGCCTTGCCTATTACTGAGCTATTAAAAATGGGAGGGGGAGGGCTTAAGCCCAAGGTGATCCAGCCGCTCAACTGGACTATGAATTGTCAAGCAGCTTTTGAAAAAATCAAGCAGCTTTTCGTGGCTGAGCCAACCCTTAAGCACCCAGACCCAACAGTGCCCTTCGTAATTCAAGTGGACGCTAGTTATATAGCCATGGGGATGGTCCTGCTCCAAAAGAATCAAGAAGGGATGCTCCAGCCATGTGGCTACACCTCTTGCAAAATAAATGACACCGAGAGGCACTGGGCAGTGTGGGAAAAGGAAGCTTATGAGGTCCATTGGGCATTGCTTACCTGGAGGCAATTCTTGGAGGGTAGTAAAATCTCTTTAAAGGTGTGGACAGACCACAAGAATTTAGAAGCCCTGAAGACCCCAAGGAAACTGTCACCCAAGCAGGTCCAATGGGCTAAATACTTCAATCAATTTAACTTTACTCTTCGGTACCTGCCAGGGGAAAAAAAATTATTGGCAGATGCACTATCACGCCTACCACAATACAAAAGCTCCAGGGAGGAGTTAGTAAACTCAATCATTCCCTTGGGGAAACTAGCAGCACAAGGTTCTACAAGGCCAGCGCTGTTGTCTCCCCCTCAGCCATCTGACAATGAGGTTACCCCAAACCTGAAAGAAGCCCTGGAGGGAGACGAATGGTTTAGGATCCATAAAGGGGGCATGACGATGAAAGAGGGTCTGGCTTGGAAGGGTTCCAAACTGTACGTGCCACTCAACATAAGAACCCAAATTTTGCAAAGGTGTCATGACGTGAAGCCAGCAGGCCATTTTAGGTTTGTGAAGACCCTCCGTTTAGCCAGGAGGCAATTTTGGTGGCCCAACATGAACAAGGACATAGAGAATTACGTTGCTGGGTGCCCAACCAGTGCTTCTATGAAAAGACTGCCAGGAAAGCCTCCTGGATTGTTACAGCCAGTGGCTAAACCCCACAGCCCGTGGGAGGAGATAGCTATGGACTTCATTGTGGAACTGCCTGAAGGTTCCAGGAATACCGTAATCTGGGCTGTGATTAACCTGTTTTTGAAGCAAGCACATTTTGTGGAGTGCCCAAAGATCCCATCAGCTTGGACCTTAGCCAAACTGTGCAGCGTATATATAGGCTGCACAGAGCCCCAAGGCCCATCATCTCAGACCAGGGGGTACAGTTTACCAAAAAGTTCTGGCAGGAGTTTATCAAATTGATAGGGTCCTCACAGGGACTTAGTTCTGGGTTCCATCCGAGTACTAATGGATCGGCTGAGAGAGCTAACTTGATGATAGAGCAATACTTATGTTGCTGTGTGAACTACCAGCAGACCAACTGGGCGGAACTTCTGTCTTTTGCAGAAGTAGCCTACAATAACTCTGTACATAGCAGCACTGGGTCCACCCCATTTAAGATAGCGATGGCAGCAGATTTTGTGCCTATGTCAGAACTACCATGGGGGTCCCCTTCCTCATTGTCCTTAGCTAATTGGATGGATAGTTTGAAAAGTACATGGGGGGAGGTGCAGAAGGCATTAGATAAGGCTAGGGAATCATATAAGAGGCAGGGTGATTGGAAGAGGGCTCCCCAAGAGAGTTTTAGAATTGGGGACCAGGTATATCTGTCTACTAAGTATCTCAAGCTAAGGCAGCCCTGCAAGAAATTGAGTCCTAAGTACATAGGACCTTTCCCATTGTGAAAGTTATAAATCCAGTAACTGTGGAGTTATGGTTACAAAAAGAATTGAAGCGAGTTCACCCAGTTTTCCATTGCAGCTTGTTGAAACCATTAAAAAAGTCGAGCTTAAGACCAGAGCCAGAGGAACCCCCTCCTCCTATACTGGTGGAGGGGGAGAAGCATTATGAAATTAAGAGAATACTAGACTCAAGGATTTCTAGGGCAAAGTTGTAGTACCTAGTCCTGTGGAGAGGCTATCTCTTAGCAGATGTGGAGTGGGTAAAAGCCCAGTATGTTAAAGCTGATTGATTAATAATTTTCATGAAAAATACCCACAACGTCCAAGGTGATGATGTTTGAATGTTTGAATATGTGTACTTATTGTTTCCTTATGTCTACCTTCTTTTCCAGGGGGTCGGCATGTCAAGGTTGAATTGCTAAGATGCTTGCTAACCTCTAACACTGCTCTACTTGCCATAGAAACAGGGTGGAGGGAAAGCCTGGGAAAGAAACGGGAGTTTAAAGAAGCCATCCATGGACTGTGAGACCCAAGGTTATCAAAAGCAGGTGTCTGACAGAGAAGTGGTGTTGTGTTCTTTGTATTCCCCCCCCTTAATCCCCTATGCATATCCTGATCACCCATTAAGGGTGATTGCCCTTCACCATTGATCGCCCATTAAGGGTGATTGCCCTTCACCATTGATCGCCCATTAAGGGTGATTGCCCTTCTCCATCTGCATACAGTTTCATGCCCGTTGCTGGTTGGCTAACTAGCAACA
>NW_015388476.1:227003-239876 GCF_001527695.2 Protobothrops mucrosquamatus
CATGCCCGTTGCTGGTTGGCTAACTAGCAACAGGGTCTTGCCAGCCAATGGAATTGTGTGATTACAAGCCAGGGGAATCCCATAAAAGAGGGCTCCCCTGGCCCAGAGAGCCAGTCCGGATTTACTTGATGCCTTGCCAATAAACCGAGAGCTGACTGTCACTCGACTCGTGTCTTACTGCCTGCGCGATCTAACAAGTGGACCATTCCCATAACAAACAGAAAGAATGTGATTGGGCAACCTGAACACATGGTGGGTGGGGGTTATGAAAAGCTATTGTTAACTACCCAGATTTTTGTGTGGGAAAACTAGAGTTGATTTTACTTCTTCAGTGCCAGGATGTGTATTCAATAAAGATTATCTCTGATGGCACCTCAAGGCCATAGAGTTTCTTCAATGTTAAATTCGCCAGCCGGACGGTTGACAGTAACATTGATCTCTTCTAGATTTTTGCCTTCCTAATTTAGATTAACTGAGATTTATGGTGAGAATGACCAGGGTGTGTAAACCTGAGAGTTCTGTTGTCCTTTTCTTTTCTCTTCCCCTGTCTTCAAGTGTGTGTGTGTCAAAGTCTTTGTGTGTTAGCTAAATGTAACTGTTAAATGTCTCTAATTCCTAGAGACAAGAATTTAAAAATCTGTTAGAGAAAAAAAACCCAAAGTAAACCATAAAAAGGAAAAAACCTTCTCCCTAGTTTGCCTGGCCAGCAAAACAGGATGAAGAGAACTGTGTTCCCCTTTGTTTCTTTCCTCTCTGTACCTTTAAAAACAGCCCAAGGTTGTCAGGAGGGAATGTTTTAAGTTCATTTAAAGGAAAAAATTTATTTTTGCATTTACTGTATGTGTTGTAAGTGGGGTTTATCTGTCTATTTAAAAACTGCAGAATTAATGTCTTTTCAAACCCTGCCTGCAAGCTATCCACCCCACTCCACCTCTCCATCTCTAATCCTCTGTTCTCCATTCCTATGTCAGACCAACAGTGCCTCTTCTGGGAGGGTCACCCACAAAGGGGGGAGGTGGTCTTGGTCTCATATCTTTCAGCCTTGCACAGACAACTCCGCAACCTGTGGAAGCAGAGCACACTGACCCAGACGCTGCCTCCAGAGGAGACCCTCCATTCATTTGAGCCAGGGAATTGGGTTTAGATCCAGTCATCTACTGCAACCAGAGTGGAACAGACCTTCCCAGGTCCTACTTCACCCAGACTCCTGTGACAGTTGCAGAGAGACAGAGAGAAAAAAAGGACTTCTGGATCCATTGGCCCCCACATAAAGCCTCAGAAGACAACTGGAAAGACTCCATTTTGTCAGCCACCCCAGAAACACACTGTTGTCATGAGTTTCTGGCTAACAATAAACAGAGATCTCATTTCCAAAAGGCAGCCTGCCTTCAGCTCATTTCTACAGCATCCTCCCGGCTTGGAACAGGACCAGATTTTTCTTCCAACAATTAGTATCTCAGCTGAAAGTAAAAAATGAAATATCAGCTTGTAGTTAGTATAAAAGTTTATGGAAAAATAGTAGTTTGTAATAATACTGAAGAGGTTCTTTAAAAATGTTGTAGTCTTTATAGTATGTAATCCACAAAAAAAGTAGAGTGATAATTGTAGATGAATAGAATCTGCAGTGTCTTATTTCAGTTTAGGGCACAGGTTTACAATCCTTGTAAATTAGTTTATAATCCTCATAAATATGCAGTATTGCTTTGTGGTTAGTGTAAACAGCCTTGGGTAAACAGAGGCTTGTAGTGTAAACATAATCTTGACTAAATGATCTTTCAGTTTTCTCGGGATCTCTGCCCAAGGAGCTGCTGATACCGTTCTACAAAGGAATTATTGAGTCTGTCATTTGTACCTCTATAACTGTCTGGTTTGGCACAGCAACCAAACAAGACAGACACAGACTTCAATGGACAGTTAGAACTGCAGAAAAAATAATTACAACCAGCCTGCCTGCCACTGAGGACCTGCATAATGCATGAGCAAGAAAGAGGGCTGTTAAAATATCTACAGACCCTCATATCCTGGACATAAAGTGTTTCAACTTCTTCCCTCAAGACGACACTATAGGGCATTGCACGCCAAAGCAACCAGACATAAAGAAAGTTTTTTTCCCCATGCTATCACTCTGTTAAACACCTAATTCCTACAACACTGTCTATGCCCTGGGATGTCAAACCACCTAGTAGGGCTGTATTACTTATTATCCTTCTCATCTGTCCTATTACCTATTTCCTTAGATTCTTATGACTATAACTTGTTGTTGTATCTCATGATTTATGTTGATTGCTTTTATTTAGTATCCTAATAAAACACAACAACAAACATTATAAATACTATATATGCATCTAACGAGGTCTGTATCTTAAAATTAGCCATAAAATTACTTATATTACAGTACTAGTGGCTATTCTGAAAGGGTCTTGTTTACTGGTAAATGTTGCACTTCATCTGGATAAGCAGGCCTCGGTATCCTTGTCTGTTTCTGTTCGATAAACCCCTATCCCCTCTTGCTAATGTCAAATTAATTGCACCAGAGACAATGAATACTTAACATGTTGTGTTTTTTTGGGGGGGGGGGGTTGCAAAAGCAGCCAGGTCCCAGTGGAACTCCATTTGAAATAATGACCTGAAAGTTTTAAATAAGGGTTAGCAAAAAGAAATAAAACAGATTTCATATGATTTGTAAATATAGTTTATTGTACATTCACTGGGGTGAATATATTATTCTTGTAATTAATTTCTGTTACATTCTGGCATATGATTCTCTTGAGAGACACAGTAGGAGTCTCATCACAAACCCTTGTCATTAATGAAAGTGGGGACTTTGCCTTCTCAATAAGTTGTAGGAATGCCTTGAATTCACCCAGAGCATCTCATTTGAAATATAATGTATTCATTTTGTCAGTAATGTTAATAATTATACACATGATTTGAGGTATAGAAATTTGAAGGCATACATTTTTAATAATATCTGTTTCATTGACTCTATCCACTTGGTTTTCACTTTGTAGACAACCCATTAAACAATAATGCAGTATCTTTACAATAAAAGCTTTCAAAATTTGGACCATGCCAATCTCATTTATTTATTTATTTTATTTCTATAGCCACCCATCTCAGTCAATGACTCTGGGCAGCTTACAATTCAAAAAAATATTACAGTTAAAATACTAAAACATTTTAAAACAATAAAAACACTAAAAACATCCAGATTAAATGTACACAGGAGCAAGATAATTGGCCAGTTAGCAATACAGCCAGGAAACGGGGCCTGTGACACATTCAGCTCCCCATAGCCAGGTTTTTAGGGCCGTACAATAGGCTAACGGTTGGGGTCATTCTAATCTCTGGAGGAACAATGTTCCATAGAGCATCCCTGCTCGACCTACTTGGACAGGTAGACTCTTGGAAAAAGGCAATCCCTCAGGTACCCTGGTCCCAAGCCATGTAGGGCTTTAAAGGTAACCACCAGCACCTTGAATTGCACCTGGAAACACACCAGTAAGCAATGCAGTTCACACAGAAGTGGTGTTACATGTGACATGTATCTGGCACCATTTACTACCCACGCGGCCGCATTCTGCACCAGTTGGAGTTTCCAAATGGTCTTCAGGGGCAGTGTCAGCTGCCACCTCAGGCTTGCTTGTGCTTTGCTGATATGTGTTGACAGTCTACCATGAACTATGGAGAGGGGGACAAAGAGGGAAATGCTTGGGAAACTGAAAGTAGATGCTGTGCCATCTTGAGAAGCTGCTTCAAGGTCACCCAGCTGGAAGAAAGAGGGAGTGGCATACCAGAGCATGCTTGAACTGACCATTAGGAAAACAGCTGGCAAGATTTTATCTGGTTACCTTGGGGTGGGAAATAAATAATAAAAATATACCTTTCTCAGCAAATGGAGCCAAGGATTGTTTTCTATTTAGAGGTTTAAGTTTGTGGCAGGTCTGACAGTTAGCCAGAACTGCATCCTTCAATCCACCCAGAGGATTAACCTACCGTGGGGATTTCACAACATTCACAACCATGTCCAACTCCAGTAAGGATCAAGCAGATTTGGAAGGCAGAGAAGAAGCTGTGGCTAGGCCAGAGGGTGGCTGCGAAAGCCCCAACCTGGAAGAGGTGCCGAAGTTCCCACCAACCCAGATGAATATCTGGCAGACTGTGACCGAACCCAGGGCATGCCCGAAGGCAGTTTTGTGGAGGCTGTCACCAATGCCCTTGGCCCCTGAGAGACAGAAGGAATCCCCATTGGTGAGGGATCAACCCTGATGACCCTGGGCATCGTGAAGCCAGAGGAATCATCAGCAGGGTGGACCCTCACCAGAGGGTCCAGGACCAAGTTGTGCACCCAGAGGAATGGCACAACCCATGAGGATCCTCTGGCAGACCAAAGGGCAAAGAGGAGGGTCAAAACCATCAAGCAAGGAAGTTGATCGGTCACAGCCCACATCCAGGAATTTCAGGGGTTGGCAGGTAGACTCCTAGACTGGCCCCAAGATATACTTCTGGAATACTTCCAGCAAGGTCTGAACTGGGAGGTCTTAATCACCTGCCTATCCCAGTGGTCGCCCAAAATCCTGTGGGAATGGTACATTCTGGCTGATGAGGTGGAGATCGTCCTTGCCATAATCCATAGGACCACAGAGGGGGGACCATGAGCAGGCAGAACACCAGAGAAGAAGGTGCCACCAAGGGTGAGCAGGAGAGAATCCAATTCCAACCTGTGCCCAGGAGCCTATTTCATTGTGGCACGAAATATGGATAAGGCTTTAATTTTAGGGTTCGCATGGCTAGACAAATGTAATTCAGTAATGGACTGGGTGAGGAAATGCCTAAGATTCCTTCAGCCATGCCCAGGCTGGAAGGTGGCTATGGAAATAGACCTTTGCAAGTATGCTCCCCACAGCAAGAAAGGGGAGGATACAGGCAAATTATCCTGCCCAACAGGAGATGGAGAACCCCTCCCCCACCCCAGAGAAATACTGGCACCTTAAAGAAGTGTTCAGTGAGGGGGAATCAGATCAACTCCCTCCTCACTGCCCCACAGATTGTGCCATCAAGATTCTACCCAGAGCTATATTTTCCAAGCCTAAGCTATATTCTATGATGCACTCAAAGAATTCATTGATAAGAACCTAACTAGAGGGCTCATGCAGCCCACAAAATCCCGCATGGCAGTGCCCATATTGTTCCGGGAAAAGAAAGATGGGTCCCTGAGGCTATGCGTAGACTACAGAGGCCTGAATGGCATTTGCGTGGAGAACATGTATCCGTTGCCCCAATGAAGGACATGCTGGCCCACTTAGCCAAAGGTAAAATCTTTACTAAAGTGGACTTGAGAGAGGCATATTATTGAGTGTGGCTCAAAGCTGGAGATGAGTGGAAGACTGTTTTCAACTGTTCATTGCATTGTTTTCAATACTGGGTTCTCCCTTTTGTCCTACAAGGGGCACCCGCCGTCTTTATGCAATTAATTAATGAGGTCCTCCACAAACATTTATTTAAGTGGGTCCTGGTGTACTTGGATGATTTTTTAATTTATACCAAAACCATGGACAAACTTGTTAAACTGGTGAACCCTGTACTGCAAAAGCTACTGGCAGTGCAATTGTACATGAAACTTTCCAAATGTGAATTCCACCAGTCCAAATTGGATTACCTGGGTTACCGAGTCTCCCATAAGGGAGTAGAGATGGACCCTGAGAAGGTGCGGGCAGTACTGGAATGGGAGGCGCTATGCACCTGAAAGCAGTTACAAAGTTTTCTGGGTTTTACAAACTTTTATAGACAATTCATTCCCACTTTCACTCAGATTGCTTTGCCATTAACCAACTTGTTAAAAACTAAAGAGGAGGGGAGCCCTAAACCCAGGGCCCTCTTCAAATGGTCCATGGAGTGCCAGGCAGCTTTTGAGAAACTCAAGTGACTATTCGTTGCTGAGCCAATTCTGAAACACCCAGACTCGAATTAACCTCTTGTCATTCAGGCAGATGCAAGCAACATAGCAGTTGGGCCGGTCCTTCTCCAGAAGGACCCCAAGGGGCACTTGCAACCATGTGCCTACCCTTCCAAAAAAACTGTCCAATACAGAGCATAGATGGATGGTTTGGGAAAAAGAGGCTTATGCGGGGAGATGGGCATTAACTCACATGGCAGCATTTTCTAGAGGGGAACAAGGAACCTTTCAAGGTCTGGACTGATCATAAAAACCTAGAAGTGCTGAAAAAACCCCAAAAGCTGTCCCCTAAACAAGTGAGGTGGGCACAATACTTCAATCATTTTAACTTTACATTAAAATATCTACCTGGGGGGGGAAACTTCCTGATAGATGCCTTGTCCAAAATAGTAATAGTCCCCAAAAGGAGGTAGTAGATGCCATCATCCCCTCCAGTCAAATAGCTGGGCCAGTCACCACCAAAGCACAGCACAAAGCACAGCCCGACTTGGCTGAGGACACAACTCTAGCCATAAAGACAGCCCTGCTCCAAGATAAATGGTTCTTAAAAAACAAGGAAAACATGTGCATGCACAATGGGCTCAAATGGGTGGGCAGTAAGCTCTATGTGCCAGACAGCCAAATGCTCTTAGTGCTGCGGAGGAGCCACAACTCTAAAACTACAGGACATTTTGGTTTCATTAAAAACCTACACCTGGGCTTCCGGTTTGTGATTGCGGCGCTGGCGGATGTGCGGGACAAGCGCTCCCCCCCGCCATCCAGTTTTCTCCCACCGGGGGACCCTGAAAAGGGTCAGAGGTCGCCCATCACCAAGCTGCTACCAGCCGAGGCCAAAATTACTAACAAGCACTTCGAAAGCACCGCGGAGGAATTGGGTGAGATCCTACCTTCTTTCTACCCCAAGTATTTTTCCTGTAAAAAGCCCCTGGAAATTTCTTCCCCCTGTGAGGAGAGAGGGAAGGGAACGTTTTCCTCCCACCCTCTAAAATGGTGGCGTTTGACTACCTGAGAGAACACCTGGGCGGTGAAATTACTTTTTAGGACTGTGGAGGTGAATACTTACTGACTCTCGTTTAATACATAGCCTTCACTAAAGGACTATCTATAACCGCATCAGAAATGGAGGAGGACCAGCAACAAATTTCACTTAATTACAAACTTATACCTGAAAAAATTCTTGAAGCTACTGAGATAATTAAAGCTAGACTGAAAGACAAAGGCGCCAGCTTAAATCTACAAAGCGAAACCCTGATTGCAACCAAAGAACTTACAATTCAAAAAATAACAGAAGCAGAAGAAATTAATACCAAGACAGAGGACTTTAAAGAACAACAAGTACAATGTACTGAAAATATAGACAACCAAACCCTGATTGCAACTAAAGAATCTACAACCCAAAAAACAACAGAAGCGGAAGAAAGTAATATCAAGATGGAGGGTGCTAAAGATCAACAAGTACAGCCTACTGAAAACCTAGACAACCAAACAACAACCATAAAATTGGACATGACTTTTTACTTAGACCAGAAGAAACCTGAGGAAGAAGACCAGATTGAATTGAAGACAAATATGTTAGAGCGAATATGGGGATCTGGGCTACCAGGGTGACAACTTAACAACCATAAATGGGCCAATTCCTCTGGAAAATTGATAACTAGATGGTCTCCTTTGATTCAAGTAACATGCACAAGAATGAAGGGAGATCTATCTGATGATCTAAAGGCATTGGTATGGAAGCCTGGTTGGCATAAAAAGAAAGCTAGAGTTAGATTTAAAAAATGGGGTCTTTTAATTTATTAGAGAGGATCCTAAAGTCTCAACTAATGGGCTAAAGGGAGATTTTGAGATAAAGGGAAATACGATTATTAGTTTTAACTATTGTTGGAAAATGATAAAAAATAAGGGATTAATTGGCCTAATATTGAGGATTTAGATTTATAAGGGAAATGAAAATTAATTATTAGGGAATAGCTTCGAATTATTGTTTAGCCCAGATAACACAGACGATGGATTTGAGACAATGAAGGATACCCCATTAGTAAGTAGTGATGTACTAGGATGAGAAATAGAAAATGTTTATGAAATAAAATAAGAATATATTCAAGTAAGTAATAGGTGTATCTTATACATTATAATTTTTATATAGTGAAATAAAGGAAATTTTGGTTACCAGAAATTTAAATACTATGGATATTAAAGGTTAAATTGGAATATTGTAATTAAAAATTAGGTAAAATTTAAATACAGGATGTATAAGCAAATAAATATAATGATAAATGTTTTAACTGAGCTTGTTATAATTAGAAATTTACTAGCTTAAATATGATATAGCAAATGTTAAGGGAAATAGAGAAGGAATTTTTTGATGATGTAACCTGAGATATGTACTAAAGATTTTGTTATTGTACTATTGACTACCCAATCACCACGCTGCTTTCCAAATACTCAAATGTAAAACTGGAAAACCAATAAAAACTTGTTATTAAAAAAACCCCTACACCTGGTCCGATGTCAATTTTGGTGGCCAAGCATGAAAAAGGACATAGAAGGCTATGTGGCTAGTTGCCCCATATGCACAACTGCAAAAGGGATGGTGGGCAAGCCAAGGGGGCTATTGCAGCCGTTGGCTAACCCCTCAGCACCCTGGAAAGAAATCTCCATGAATTTCATTGTTGAGCTACCTGAAAGCTCTGGGGACACTATAATTTGGGTCACCACCAATCTGTTCTTGAAACAAGGACATTTTGTGGCATGCTCCAAAATCCCCTTGCCAAGAACACTAGCAAAACTGTTTGTGCAACACATTTACTGGTTGCATGGAGCTCCTGAAACAATCATCTCTGATCAAGGGGTACAATTTACCTCCCAATTCTGGCAGGAGTTTTTAAAATTGCTAGGAACCACTCAAGGGCTTAGTTCATGTTATGACCCAAATCACCTAGGCATAAGCAGGCTTTGATAGAGTCCTTTATTGCTCTGTTAAGTCCACAACAAATGGCCCTACAACAGCTGGTAAAGCTCCACCCCAAACTTCCTTGAAGGCATCCACCCATAGTCCCACAAACAAAAGCCAATAATCACCAGAGCTGAATTGCAAAGGCAGAGAGAAAGTCCAAAAACAAGGTGCAAGTCCACAAGGCAAGGTCCATAAGTCATACACAAGATTCCAGGTCCACAGGGCAAGGGTAAGAGTCCACAAGCAAGGATCAAAGTCCACAGGCAGAAATGTGATTCAAAGCAGAGTTTTTCCAAGGCCAGAGAAATGCATTCCAAAGCAAAAATTGTTCCCAACAAAGACACCCTCCCCTGGCCTCTGCTTAAGTCAACCCAAGCCAGGTGTTCCTTGTGAGGAGGGGTGGGGCAACTTTCTCCCAAGCAGTCACAGACCTCCTTTGAGCTTGCTTCTGCTCCACTCTCCATGCCCTCGGATCAAGTGGGGGAGGAAGCTGTTCCTCATCAGAGGGGATCTGCTGCCTGCCTGCAGTCGATCCTCCCCCATGTTTGTGAGGGCAGGTAGCTCCCTGTCCAGTTGACCACCTCCCTCAATGCCAGAGGGGCCTGGGACAGCATCATCCTCAACACCTAGCCTCTCCAAACATTCCAGGGGAGACGTGCCATCCCCGTCAGATGGTCCCAGTTCCAACTCCTCCTCCAAACTGGGATCCGATGGGGCCATGACAGTTCCTCGCATCACCCTCAAACCAATGAAGCTTGTGAACGTGACAAAGGTGTGTTAGATCAGTACCTAAGATGCTATGTCAATTATCAGCAAGATGATTGGTCCAAACTGTTCCCATTTGCAGAGGTGGCATACAATAACTCCATGCATAGCAGCACTGGTTTTACCCCTTTCCAAGTTGCAACTGGCAGAGACTTTATAGCCATGCCTGAACTCCCTGGGAAGCCACCTAAGTGCCTCTCCCTGATGGAGTGGATGAAACAATTTTCAAACTACTTGGCCAGTGGTTTGCCAGGCTTTGGATGAGGCCAGGGAAGAATATAAGAAATACGCTGACAAAAAGAGGGCACAGGAAAAGAGGTTCGAAATAGGAGAAGTTTATTTGTCCACCAAGTATCTAAAGTCTAGGCAATCTTCAAAAAAGCTTGGATCTAAATTCATAGGTCCTTTCCCCATTGTGAGGATTATTAACCTGGTGACTATTGAACTTAAATTGCCAAAGAACCTTAGAAAAATACATCCTGTTTTCCACTATAGTCTTCTTAAGCTGGCAAAAGCCTCCCCCTTACGACCACCTGCAGAAGCCCATCCTCCTCCCAATCTCATTGAAGGTGAACAACATTTTGAAGTGAAAGAAATTTTAGACACATGTTTCTATCAGGGCAAACTACAATACCTGATTATATGGAAATATTTCCCCTCCTCTGAGGCCGAATGGGTGGCTGCCCAACATGTGCGAGCACTGAAGCTCCTATGTAAATTTCATGCCCAATATCCTGATAAACCTCACTGAATTATTACTTATTAACCTTTCTCCTTCTATTTTCCTTTCCAGGACTAGTGCCTTATTTCAAGGGGAGCAGAATGTCAGCTGCCACCTCAGGCTTCCTTGTGCTTTGCTGATATGCGGTGACAGTGTGCCATGAACTATGGAGAAGGGGGATGAAGAGGGGAATGCTTGGGAATCTGAAAGTAGATGCTATGCCGGATAAAGGGGCTGGGTGGCACAGTTCGGTGCTGGTTCAGCTCCTTTCTCCAAGGCCGGTCATAATCGGTGTTAATAGGGAGTAAGAGGTCAAGCCCTTGGTTGCTATCTTGTGGCATGCCGCAGGACTTGGTACTGTCTCCACTCCTCTTTAAAATCTTGATGAAGCCACTGTCTGAGATCATCCATCACCATGGGTTGAGGTATCAGTATGCTGATGATACTCAGCTCTATATCTCCATCCTTTGTGAAAGGAAAAAATATCTTAATAATCATTTCTGTATAAATCAAATATATTTCTTTGATAGTCAATTAAAATAAAGGCCCGTGTCTGCTGAGACATACTTAGTAAAAGGAAGAACTGTGACCTTTGCAGTAGATGGTGAAAGATTGTGGTTGGCACACATTTCTCCACAGGAACAGAATGTGGAACCAGATAGCATAAGAATTGAGGAACTCAGCCTTGTTCATGGGTACAATGACATGAGTAGAAATGGTAGTGAGGAAAGTAGTGGTTAGAGCAAGGACAAGGAAGAACAGGAAACTGGCTTGGTAGCCAGGGCAACAGAGCAAGAATAAGGAACTAACGCAGTGGTCAATTCCAGGAATAAGGAGCTGACCCAGAGGCCAGTCCTGAGAAAGGGAAATGGGATGGCTATTGGGTGGCACCAGAATGTCAAGGGGTGGGCACAGTGCTAAGGTATAAAGCCTGCCTCAAAGATTTGGGTGTTGCCACTTGGCTCAGTCATCACACTTAATGACTGCTGTTCATTTGGTCCTTATTGCAATAAGTTGTTGAAATGTAAGTATTGAATTTGTGTGTCAAATTTAAATAAACCTCTGGGTCCTAAAGTGAGAATTTGGTTGTGTGTTGTCTCTTGTTTCTCTTTAACAAGTTTTTCCCCTGACAGTTTTGGTGCATTGGCTGGGAAGGGACGAAGCTGAAAGAGGCCTTTTGTTCCACAGGAGCATCTGACCAACTCCAGGCAAGTCTGGTGGCAGCAGAAACTACTGTGGCCGGGACCCAAAAGGGAGCTGACGTTCCTGGGGATTGATCACCCCCTTGTAGTGATTCAAGGTAGCACCTCGAGATGAGGGTTGTACCCTCAAGTGTTATCTCATGCAGCCTCATTTACAAGGGTCTTTTTTGTTCCCTCGTCAATGGCGCTTGGCAGGAAGTAAGGTTATGTCATTTCTCAAGCTTTTTCTGGCAGCTGGTGATTTGCTGATTGAGCTCTGAGATTGCCATTTTGATGTTTGAACTTTGGGCTTTTATTTAAGCTGCGTGAAGGGGAGATATGTTCCTTTTATTTTCACCCCTAGCTGATATTGTGCATTGGAGTTTCCTTCTGTGTATGGAAAAGATAGTGCTTTAATTGTTTGTTGAATTTGGTGGGTGCTATTTTATTCAAGATTAGAAATAACGAGTGTTGTTGTGGACACTTGAATAAGAGTTTTGGGTTTGGTGCATTACTGTGGGTATTTTTGGAACTTATGAAACTGCTCTTTAGAATTGTATTCTGGTGGTTTGTGGTTACTTTCCTTATCTTGAACCTGTCATTGAATTTTTCCTGCTTTAATTTGTTTGCTTCCTGATTTTTCTATGTCTTTGGGCGTAGCGACATCCACTGTTGCTTAATGTTTTTTTCTTTTTCTTTATTGTACATGCACATTCTTCTATGCATTCTTTGTGTTTCTGTAGTTGTGTCCTCCCTTTAATTAATGGTGAACACTGCCTTTCTCGTAGATAAGGGCCAGCTTCTTTGCTGGGACAGTATTGTTTGTTCATAACTAACATTGGTGCTACCTTCCCTGTAGATAAGGGTCAGTTTATTTGCTAGGGTGGTGCATTTCATGATCACTGCTATTGAGGGACTGGGCTTCTTCCATAGATAAGGATTGTCTGTGTTGGCAGGGCTCAGCCTCCATCTATTGCCCCTGGACAATTGTCTCTCGGTTGCCCAGGTGAAGTGGAAAAAAAAGAGAAGAAATGGGAGAAGAAAGCAAATAAACGAACCGACTACATAAGAACATTGTAGGCCCTCAACCATGATTAAATGCAGTATGTCTTGGAATTGATGGATGGATGCACAGTTGAGAGGTAACAAAGTGTAACCACAAGCATTTTAGCCTGAATTGGACAGGTTAGTGTCCCATGTCCACTCACGTCTTTATAAACTTTGCTTAGTTTTTTTCTATTCTTTTGATTTAATTTGTGATCTCTTTCTTCTATAATGGGACATTCCCAGCCTA
>NW_015388476.1:242983-244038 GCF_001527695.2 Protobothrops mucrosquamatus
ACCAGGGTGCATGAGCACCGGTTGGCGATTAAGAGAGGGGAACAGTACTCCCAGGTTGTGGCGCACATGGAGGAATCAGGACACGGGTTCGATTTCGAGAACGTGCAGGTGGTGGCTACGGATAACACTAAAGGGGGCCGGCTCTTGAAGGAGGCCTGGCTCTCCGGCGAGGAGTCCATCAACCGCCACATCGACCTGCTCCTGGCACACACCGCCCTACGGACTTGGCTGAGGGAGAGATGCCCCCCCAGTGGGAAACCATCGGGCACTGAGGAGCACGCCTCAGCAAATGGTAGGGTGAAAACCATGAACCCCATGCGCGCCCGAACGTGGAGTAACTGGCCACCGGAGGAAGCACCCCGTCTCCCCCCTCCCGCCGAACCCCCCGGAAAAGGGATGGACGAACGAGAGGAGCTTGGCACCTTCAGCACCGAGTTGCATGGCCCGACGAACAATGTGGCCCACCCCCCCCCCAAGGATACCATCACACCAAGGGTATGGAGGGCCACGAGGAAGGAAAATAACGGGGGCGTATGGCCCTGGACCAGTCACACGTTCCCAGAGGAACCGGCAAGGAAGCGAGGGCGAGCGGAGAAATGAACACACACTCCCCATGGGGAGGGCGTCGTTGGAGGAAGAAGGCAGAGAGAGTACGCCCGCAAGCACGGCGACTGGAACGCACCTCGTGGTAGCAGCTTGCCATTACCAGGACGCTACGTGCGCCAGCCCCGTTGTGGGGGCGGCGCACGTCCCCAAGGACGAGGAATTGAGGAAACGAGCAGAAAAGGGAAGAGGGATAGTTGGAGGCAGTGCGGTCGATCTGACCGACAAGGGGAAACACTTAGGGACGAGAAGGAAAGTTAGGCATGGAAGGGTGGGGGAGGAGAAGGAAGGGAAGGATGACTGTGGAACGAAGGTTGGAGGAGAATGTGGGAAAGTTGAGTGGTGTGGTTGCCTGCAGGAGGGGCAGGAGGAGAAAGAGGAAGAGAGAACCCCCCTCCCCATGCCAGGAGACCGGCAGATAGGGGCCAGCAAGAGAGAGCAGTATGGGTATG
>NW_015388477.1:0-23578 GCF_001527695.2 Protobothrops mucrosquamatus
CGCGAAACCAATCCCCTCTCCCTACCTCGCCGCCGCTGGTCCACAGAGCAGGGAAGGTTGGGGACCTTGCTCTAGAACAGGGGTAGTCAACCTTGGCTCTTTTATGACTCGTGGACTTCAATTCCCAGAATTCCTGAGCATGGCTCAGCTTGGAAACCTCTCCCTTTTCCCTCAGTATGGCTGGCTCAGGAATTCTAGGAGTTGAAGTCCACGAGTCATAAAAGAGCCAAGGTTGACTACCCCTGTTCTAGAAGATAGACAATAATAAACCGTACATCTTCAGAATCTGCTTCTTCTGTCCTTTGTGCTCCAGTGTTAGCTCTGGAGCATCTGCTTTTCTGATCTGGATGATCTGCTTGTTTGAATTTCTGCCTGAAAGCCACCACACTGTACCCCAATCACCCTTGAATACAAGTATCCTGCGTTCAAGTGTGTGGAGAAGCCATTCAGTCACTGCCAGCAGATTCTTTTGGTGATTATAGATACTTCCTATGGCTTGACCCCTGAGCAAGACGACAAATTGCATAAAGACAGGTCAAGCAGAACTTTAATTGCAGACAAAGTAGAGCATGGTGAGTACAAACTCATCTTCTGAGATTTGAAAGCCCCCCCCCCCCCCCCAAAAAAAGGTTGCCCTTCAAGGGCAAAGCCATGGTTTAAAATAGCATGTAAGAATTGGCGGAGACCGTGCAACAAATCCAAGTTGATCCTAATTGTCTACTTAAAAATTTATGGGGGGGGGGCAATTTTCCAACAAGAGATCAATTTAGTCTCAGAATATCAAATGGTTGCACTTTGTTAACAGTGTATTTTTGCTTCCCTGCTTCCCAGCATTGTCATGTTTCATTAGCATGACACTTGGATCCAATTCATGTTGCATAGCTTTGTTCAAAGACACAACGGTGCTAGCAAGAGTTGAAACCAATGGCTGCAGGCGCCTTTGGAGAGCAGTTCTCCACTCTCCAGATTGTCATTGCGTGTTCATTTACTTGCTTTGATAAAGTCTGGTTTTTAACCACTAAGTTACCTCACTGTAACTTTCCTGTTTTGTTGTTGTTGTTGTTGTTGTTGCCCGTAGAATAAGCAGGTGGCACTTGAGTGAAGTGAACAATTTCCACAGCCTTCTGTGGTTCACACTTATTTAGGGATAGATTCATGATGTGGAATCTTTCCCACCATTGTGTATTCCTGAAGGGACTTGCCAACATTTTTTGCCATTTTTGTAGTCTCCTATTGCAGGAGTCCCCAACTTTAGCAGCTTGTGGACTTCAGCTCCTGGCTGAGAAATTCTAGAAGTTGAAGTTAAAGTTGCCACAGTTGGGGATGCCTGTTATTGGGCAAGAAAAGCTGATCAATCTTTTAGCTTGGAGTGTTAAAATTGCAAGGCCTCCTGTAGGTCTTAATTTGGGCAATTGCTCAGTGGACTCTGTGCCATTTCAAGCACAATTTTCATGTTTATAGTTGAATCACTTCTTTCCACGTAAAACGCATGGGCATTCTTAACGCAAAGTATGTTCGAATTGGGATCAAATTATATTCAGATATTAGTGCTATGCAGCCAAGTCATCATTTCCACAGTCAGTACTGCTGGTTTTGCCTTGGGAAAAAAAAATAATCTATTCTGTATACTAATAAAAATATTTGCTTTAAATTATAGCATGGGAATTTTTTTAAAAAAAAACAAAATCAGTGGCTGTTAATTTTTTTTCATACCTATCTAAGAACTTCAGTTGTGCATGAAAAATGAAGAAGGGTGTCTGGAACACTAGGTTTTTTTTAAAAAAAAATTCAATTTTTTTTTGGTTTTTCCTATGCATGGATGTTCATTTTAAATTGTATTGGAGGATGTTTGTGGTTTCATGCGTTCAGATATTTTTTATCAATTTTGAAATAAACAGTTTAGTGCCTAATTTCTACCTTTTCGAAGAATTGTGAGAATATTTTATTCATTTATTTGTTTGTATATTTATTTGTTGCATGTAAGAAGACCTGGTTGCTCAGATCCATAAAAGATTAGTTGAGTATTCTGACTTAGATTGTGTTAAGTTTGCGGATGACAATGCAGAGGATGTATTTTATTGACTATTTCCATCAAAGCCGTTGGCAATTTAATACCATGGAAGGGCCCATAGAGAATGCTTTTATCATATCTGGAACAACTGTTACTTATAGGTCGCTTTAAGCAAAGTTCAGGCATATATTTCTCAAAACAAAATCAGCTTCCACAGAGGATCAATCTACCCCATTCTTTCTCAACCTGGTTTGATGTTAGTTGTATTCAATGAGCAATGTGGCCTCAACATATCTGAAGAATACCATTTGGAGGAAAGCTGAATCCTATTCTATTAAGCTAGGGGCGAAAAAAACCCACTCTGTTTGGAGGTAACATGTAAATGACATTTGACATGGGAATGTACACAAGATATGAAAAACGTGTTGTATCTGACATGGAATAAATTACAGATACTCCTCAACTTATGATTGGTCCTTAACAATGAAGTTACAGCCGACCTCCCCAGAGCTACTTATGACCTGTTTTCAGGGTTATAATGGCCACACACACATCCTTTGTATCACATGGTTGCATTTTGGGTGCTTGGCAACTTTAGGGCCATGATCACAATTTGCAACCTTTTTGTTTTGTTTTTTGCCAGCCTTTATTTCTGGTTTCCAGCCCAAAAAAAAAAAAGCGCCCATTCAGGGGAAAAAACCCCCTATTTGCTTAATGACCGTTGCATTTGTTTAATCGTAAAAATGGGTCGTAGCTTCAAATCCAGTCATGGGATGCCTCAACTTAACACCCACAATGACTTACAACCATACTTCTGGGCTCTGTTAAGGTTGAAGACTACCAGTATTGCATTCCAGAGGCCCTGCTGAAACCTTCAAGTCAGCCGCTGATTCGGGAGAACGAAATCCCACAACACTTTCAGTTGTTTGTTTATATTTCACACTTCTGAGCTGCCCACCTCTCTCTCTCAAAAAGGGACTTGTTCCAAGTTGCAGGTCAAGCCCAATCTCTAGGCCAGGGGTAGGCAACCTTGGCTCTTTTATGACTGGTGGACTTCAACTCCCAGAATTCTTCAGCCAGCATGGCTCAGCTTGGAAACGTCTCACTCTCCCCTCAGCATGGCTGGCTCAGGAATTCTGGGAGTTGAAGTCCACGAGTCATAAAACAGCCAAGGGTGCCTACCCCTGGACTAGGGCAAGGCTGTGCACATAGGCACCTCTCTATGGAGATTCCCAGACATCCAACCAGTCATAGTTGTTTTCAAAAGGCAATTGGACTTCCTTTCTTTTTCCTTGAAGACATTTCGCTCCTCATCCAGGAAGCTTCTTCAGTTCCGACTGAATGGTGGAGAACGGAAGTATTTATGCTCCTTGCAGTCATCCGGTCCTTAGCACTCTCTCTGAGAATCGTTGAGGCCACTTGGAGGTTTATCCGTGCCCTGGGGCTCACCTGAATAGCGCAAATGGGGGTGGGATGTTCTGGAACTACTGAAAAGATTGTTGTAAATAGGTAGGTAGGTATTGAGAGAGGGCGGCTCAATTTTAACATAAGACGGCCTCTTTGATCTCTCTTTCAAACTAATCGTCTTCTCTGTCCAGAAAGAGGGGTCAAAGAGCCCATGTACAATAAGATTGATACAGAGCGGGAGGGACACCACCTATCTCCTGTTTACAACACTGTCCTTTCAGCAGTTCCAACAAGGTTCCACACCCATTTGCGCTATTCAGGTGAGCCCGAGGGCACAGATAAACCTCCAAGTGGCCTCAACGATTCTCAGAGAGAGTGCTAAGGACCGGATGACTGCAAGGAACATAAATACTTCCGTTCTCCACCATTCAGTCGGAACTGAAGAAGCTTGGATGAGGACCGAAACGTCTTCAAGGAAAAATAAAGGAAGTCCAGTTGCCTTTTGAAAAAGCACTTTGGGGACCTTCCCACCTCTCCCTCGCCACCATGGGCTTCCTGAGCTGCATAATCCATCGCTCCAAATTTTCCAAAGAGCATCTCTCTTTAACTGCCATCCCTGATGACCCATTCTAGTATGTCCCGCTCCCTTGCCTGCCCCCAGATCTTTCAAGTGTCTTCTCTCCAGTGCTTCTGCTACTGTTACGTATCTTCCACTCGGCCAACAATTTCGTTTCTTTCCCGCCCCCCACTTCTATGTTCGACATTTGTGCTCAGAAGAAAACAGCTATATTTTGTTTCATGCAACGAGCAGAAACAGCTTCGTTGTATTTTGCGCATAATCCAAAACACCAAAGCAGCCAGGGGCTGTGTGAAATCAACTATCCCAATTTTTTGGGACCGAGCAATGTTGACATCCCTAGGCTTGATCACTTGAAGCTAGATGTTTGGGATTGCCTTAAGCAACTAAATGCAGATAGTCCTTGACTTAACAACCGTTCATTTAGCAACAGTTCAAAGTCAGAGCAAAGCTGAAAAAAGTGACTTGCAGTCGATCCTCTCACGAATGTTGCAGGGTCCCCACGATCACGTGATCAAAATTTGAGCAGTTGGCATGGATTTACAACAATTACAGTGTGCTGTGGTCCTGTAATCGCCATTTGCATCCTTCCCAGCCAGTTTCTGACAAACAAGGCAATGGAGGAGGCCATATTTGTTTAACTATCCTTTGATTCACTAAGCAACTACAATCATTTGCTTAATAACCATTGTGTCTATGGAGATTCTCAGTCATCCAGGTCATGGTTGTCCCAAAGGTGCTTTTTCAAGAGGCAACTGGACTTTCAATTAACCAGCGGAACAACCTGCCTCCAGAAGCGGTGAATGCTCCAACACTGGAAGTTTTTAAGAAGAAACTGGACAGCCATTTGTCCAAAATGGTATAGGGTTACCTGCCAGAGCAGGATGTTGGACTAGATGACCTCCAGGGTCCCTTCCAACTTTATTATTATTATTATTGGTTTTTCTTTGAAGACATTTCACTTCTCATCCAAGAAGCTTCCTCAGCTCAGAACTGAAGAAGCTTCTTAGATGAGAAGCGAAACATCTTCAAAGAAAAACAAAGTCCAGTTGCCTCTTGAAAAAGCATCTTTGAGATAACCACCGCTGCAAAAAATATAAAAATTGGGTGTGACTCAACGACCGCTTTGCTTAGCAACAAAAATTCTGATCCCAGTTGCGGTCATAAGTCAAGGACTACCTGTATTGGAGTAAAAAGGTGGACTTCAAATTGTCATTCCCCCACTTGGATCAGTCTTCAAAATCACCCGTATTGGAAGCTGCATTACCATGAATGTGCTGGGATTGTAAAATTGCCCGCATAATATAAATTTTCCGGCCGTACAAATCAAATAGGCCGCTTCTATTCTGCTGTCGTTGTCTTAGAAGACTCTTCCAGAGTCCCTGCAGCAGCCTGCAGCGTGAAGGCCGCAATGGCGATCTGCCTCTTGACTTCCTTCCAAGCTTTGTGTGGATCTGTCCTGCTGCCGATATCAAAAAGAGCATCGTAGATCCCTGGGAAGGACATGCCTGCGTATTTGTTGCGACTGCTTGGAGCGAAAACGATGTGTCTGTAGAGCAAGAAGACAGAGGCAAAAATAATAATAATAATAATTAGCAAAGTTGCACAAACTGAGCCAAAATGAAAAAGCTTCTTGGAGGGGAAACGAAAGGTTTTCAAGGAAAAAAAACCCCCAAGAAAAGTCCAATTGCCTTTTGAAAAGCACCTTTGGGACGTTGTGCCAGATAATAATCTTAACTCTAAATGTCAGGCTTTTAAAAAGTGCCTTCTGCGAAAGCTTGCAGAGCGTAAGAAAACAACAGGACAGCCTTAAAAACAGATCCTTAACAAAACAGCCTGAAATCAAAAGATTTTTTAAAAAAACAAAAAATAACTTCACCTTATATAACAAACAGAACAATATACAGTAGCTGTTTTCTGAAGCTGCATCAGCAAGAATTTCACAAAGGGAAATGTCCACCAGTGGTGGGATTCAACCGGTTTGCACCACTTCGGCAGAACCGGTAGCTAATTTTTTGTTGCCCAGGCCCAGAATGGACTTCCGGAAGTGGGATCCACACAGAGAACCGGTTGTTCACATATTTGAATCCCACCACTGCTTATACCTCACAGGAGGGACTATATTTTATTGAAGCTGTGATGGCACAGTGGTTAGAATGCAGTATTGCAAGCTAACTCTGCCCACAGCCAGGAGTTTGATTCTGACCGACTCAAGGTTGACTCAGCCTTCCATCCGTCCAGGGTCGGTAAACTTAGGACCTAAATTAATGGGGGCAATAAACCGCTTAGAGAGGGCTGTAAAGCATTATGAAGTGGTATATAAGTCTTAGTCCTATTGCTATTGTTTTGCCAACTGAATGTGGAATATCCACCTTTGTTTCACTACTTCTTCTTCTACTAAGAAAATCCATTATCTTCCAAGTGCAAATGTTCTGGGCAGGTTGACTTTTGAATACAACTATTTGTTGAACAACTGTTCGAAATTACAACAGCACTGAAAAAAAATGACTTATGACCAGTTCTCACATTAGGACCGTGGCAGCTTCCCCACAATCATGTGATTAAAATTTCGACATTTGGTTACCGGCGTGTTCGCTATTTGAGCCATGGTGGCGCAGTGGTTAGAATGCAGCACTGCAGGCTAATTCTGCCCACTGCCTGGAGTTCGATCCTGACCGGCTCGCTGTTGACTCAGCCTTCCATCCTTCCAAGATCAGTAAAATGAGGACCCAGCTTGTTGCGGACGATATGGTGACTTTGTAAACTGCTTAGAGAGGTCTGTAAAGTACTATGAAGTGACATATAATTCTAAGTGCTGTTGCTATTTGCAACCTAGCCAGCCAGCTTCTGACAAGCAATGTCAATGGGGAAGCCAATGTCCATGGGGAAGCTTAATGACCTCATAATTCACTAAACAACTAAAGTGACCCATTTAACAACCATGAGGAAAAAATGATTGCAACATGGGGCGCAGTTCACTTAACAACCACCTAGCTTAGCAATAGAAACTCACAATTGTCTCAATTGAGGACAACCTAGACACAGGGGAAAAAAAGTCAAGAGTTGCTAAGCCATACTTGGCCAAAAGGTCTTACTGTACTCAGATGCTTTACCTGTAGAATGGTCTGCCTGGCAAACCAAGAGGATCAATGAAAGCTCTCTCTAGAAACATCAGCTGATCATTCATGCTCCGTACAGCAATGGGACTGTAAAAGATACAAGGCAGAGGAAAGTATCAGGGGACAGAATACAGGAGACAGAATAACAGAATTGGAAGGGACATTTGAGGTCTTCTAGTCCAACCCCCTGCTCAGGCAAGAAACCCTATACCATTTCAGACAAATGGCTGTCCAGTCTCTTCTTAAGAACTTCCAGTGTTGGAGCATTCACCACTTCTGGAGGCAGGTTGTTCCACTGGTTAATTGTTCTAACTGTCAGGAAATTTCTCCTTAGTTCTAGGTTGCTTCTCTCTTTGGTTAGTTTCCATCCGTTGGTTCTTGTCCTGACTTCAGGCGCTTTGGAAAATAGCTTGACTCCCTCTTCTTTAGTGTTTCTCAGCCTTGACAACTTTAAGATGGGGTGGACTTCAACTCCCAGAATTCCCTAGTCACCCATGAATTCTGGGAGTTGAAAGTCTATTACACAGTGCTGAAGCACTGTGATGTGTAAGCAAAGCTTTCTCCTAAACTTGAAGGAATAAATGATTATCCATAACACCTATAAAGCTGCATTAACTTTTCCAGAAATATTAAACTTACTTATTCATGTCAAGCTGGAAAAGCCTGCGGTGAAAATCTGTTGCTACAGCTGCAAAATGATTCACGGCAGAAAAAAGGGCATCTACGAACAGAAGAGTTGCAACAAGAGTTTAAATGAGATAGAGAAAGATGGTCTCGCGCCGCTTCTGGAATTCATTTTTAACACCATCAAACTAGCTCTGTTTTGGGTCACATGACCAAGAAGGAAGAGGGAAAGGGGCTCAGGATGGAGGAGCTGGCACTGTATTGAGCCCCCTGCCCAACAGCCTTTCCTATAGGAATGTACGGGCTGGGTTGGGGGGGATATTTTTCTGGATTTTTTCCCCCTCAGCAACCTTGGCATCACATTTCCTTTGCCAAACATAGGAACTAATTAAATGGCATTTAAAAATCTTTCAGATTCTATTATTCTGTGGACTCTCTATGTGTTAAATACAATAACAGATGGTTGGCAGAGGGATTTGAAGATTAGAATAACGTTTGGGTTAACCTACTGACTACTTTCTTTACATATGTGTGTGTGAGAGAGAGAATAGAATAGAATAGAATAGAATAGAATAGAATAGAATAGAATAGAATAGAATAGAATAGAATAGAATAGAATAGAGAATGGGAATAGAATAGAATAGAATAGAATAGAATAGAATAGAATAGAGAATAGAGAATGGGAATAGAATAGAATAGAATAGAATAGAATAGAATAGAATAGAGAATGGGAATAGAATAGAATAGAATAGAATAGAATAGAATAGAGAATGGGAATAGAATAGAGAATGGGAATGGAATAGAATAGAAATAGAATAGAATAGAATAGAATAGAATAGAATAGAATAGAATAGAATAGAATAGAATAGAATAGAATTGAGAATGGGAATAGAATAGAATAGAATAGAATAGAATAGAATAGAATAGAATAGAATAGAATAGAATAGAATAGAATAGAGAATGGGAATAGAATAGAGAATGGGAATAGAATAGAGAATGGGAATAGAATAGAATAGAACAGAATAGAATAGAATAGAATAGAATAGAATAGAATAGAATAGAATAGAATAGAATAGAATAGAATAGAGAATGGGAATAGAATAGAATAGAATAGAATAGAATAGAATAGAATAGAATAGAATAGAGAATGGGAATAGAATAGAATAGAATAGAATAGAACATATATGTATAAAATATGATTAGATGTTGGATCAATTTGCTTATTAGATAGATTTCCACATCTGGAATATTTGTTTATTTTATACAGCATTTTTGATAATTATGGATGGGAAAGTTTATAACTATTTGTAGACCCATCATATCAGGGGAAGAGAACCTATTAGTTTATTTATTTATTTATTTTTCAGCATGCAGCTGGGGTGGATTCTTTATGTTTAATATTAGATTTATATGACATTTTGGGGTTTTTTTTCTTTTTCCTTTTTTTGTACACAAGATTTTTTTTTCTTTTCGCTACCAGTGTTTGTTTTTCTGTTGTTGTTCTTTTTGTTTTGTGTTTTATTTTTGTTGATCAAAGAAAATATGTTTTTAAAAAAAAGATTCTATGATTTTATCCTTGGTGGACCGAATGATAGTCGATAAAAAGCTCAAGCATAAATTTATGGATTCCGAGTTACGTTCAAGAGAAGCCTCACCAAATGAAACTTCGTACTTGTCAAGTTCTGCTTTGTGTTTGTTGGCCTGATCATAGATTTCGTTGGCATAGACTCTCAAAGCTTCTGCATAATCCTGACAATGGAAAGGAAGGACTGGGGAATCAGAAAGCTCATAGACCAAGCCTGCCCGTATTTGAGCCACAGTCAGCTGCTTCCGGAAAGAGGGATCGTAAAACCGCTTGACCAGTTCAAAAGTCTCATAGGTAGTGTGGTAGACTGGATAATTACTGTATTTGTCCGTTTTCTGTAAAAAAAAAAAGAAAGTTAAATGAGTCAGCAGAATGAAGTCCATATTCACCTACAAAAGTTTCAAATTTCCATCCAGACATCTCTTCAAAACCAAGAGGTAGGTCCTCAGATAGATAATAATAATAATAATAATAATGATAAAGTTGGAAGGGACCTTGGAGGTCATCTAGTCCAACCTCCTGCTCAGGCAGGAAACCCTATACCATTTCGGACAAATGGCTGTCCAGTCTCTTCTTAAAAACTTCCAGTGTTGGAGCATTCACCATTTCTGGAGGCAGGTTGTTCCACTGGTTAGCTGTTCTAACTGTCAGGAAGTTTCTCCTTAGTTCTAGGTTGCTTCTCTCTTTGGTTAGTTTCCACCCATTGCTTCTTGTCCTGCCTTCAGGCGCTTTGGAGAATAGCCTGACTCCCTCTTCTGATGTTGGAAATGTAAACATAAGTCAGGTACTTATTATCATGTATGGTGGACATGTGTTAAAGCAAAGAGGTACTGGGAAAAAAATACATACTTGGCTAGAAAAGATGTTGGGAAAAGATGTAGATTTTAAACCTGAACTTTTTTTAATTAGGTATTATACTGCTATTTCTTTAGCGACCATTTAAAGTTACAGTGGCCATGAAAAATGTGACAATTGTTGCAATGTTCCACAGTAATTTCATATATACATTTAATAAAATGTATATATGTATATATACTCTAGAAAGAGTACAGAGAAGAGCAACAAAGATGATCAGGGGACAGGAGGCTAAAATATATGAAGAATGGTTGCTGGAATTGGGTATGTCTAGTTTAATGAAGAGAAGGACGAGGGGGGACATGATAGCAGTCTTCCAATATCTCAGGGGCTGCCCCAAAGAAGAGGGAGTCAAGCTATTCTCCAAAGCGCCTGAAGGATGGAAAGTAATCAAGGAGAGAAGCAACCTAGAACTAAGGAGGAATTTCCTGACAGTTAGAACAATTAACCAGTGGAACAACCTGCCTCCAGAAGTGGTGAATGCTCCAACACTGGAAGTTTTTAAGAAGAGACTGGACAGCCATTTGTCTGAAATGGTATAGGGTTTCCTGCCTGAGCAGGGGGTTGGACTAGATGACCTTCAAGATCCCTTCCAACTTAATGATAACAAAAAATAAGAAAAAAAGATAAACAAAGTATATATTTGATTTTACATGTGATAACAGCGGCAACTATCATATTTGCACAATATTGGAAAAAGGAAGAAATACCATCAGAGGAAGAAATAATTAAAAAACTATTAGAATGTGCGGAAATGGACAGACTTACTATGAGGTTGAAAGAAAAAGAAGAAACAGAATACTATCAGACTTGGGACTTGTTTTTATCAATGGCTGGAGAAAAGAATAAAGGATTAGGAATTAAATTTGTATTAGTGAATGATACACTCAGACAACACATTGTTGAATAAGTACTATTGAATTGTATGGAAAAAATTAATAAAAATTTTACAAACAAAAAAAACAACCAAGAGGTAAGTCCACAGCATCCCAAATAGTCAGGACAAGGCGCTTATCTTTACATTAATTTTACTTCAATTTAAAACATCCAGGGTGATTTATACCGCTTGTGGAATTATGGCATTATGCAAGGGATACAAATGACATGATTTGTCCAACTTATGACATTTGTAGAAGGACCTTCTACAAAAGGTGTAGATCACTGTGATGAAGTACACTCATAGAAATTGACAGTTGGGAGCGATGGATATTAGATTAAGGCAAGGTTTCGCTGTACTTTAGATCAACTTAGCTCTGATGAAGCCATTTTTAGAGGCTCTGCAGAATGTAAAACTGAGTTTAATTACTTTGCAGAGCCTCTTGGCTGTTTCTTCAACTTTTCAAAAATAAAGGCGTCATCAAGTCAGACTCAGTCTTGCTATTTGCTATGGATGTGTAAAACCACCAATGAAATAATGCCACCTTGCAAGATGGGATTGGCCTGTACAGAAGAAGGAGCTTGCTACGAATCCTGTCAATCAAGGAATTTTGACTGGAAGGCTGTAGGAGAAGAGTCTTTTCCACTGTGGTACCCGCCCTTTGGAACATCTTGCCACCAGAATGGAGACCCATGCCCACCCTTCTAGCCTTCTGGAAGGGCTTTAAAACCTGACGCTGCCAGCTGATTCGGGATCCTGACGGGGGTACCCTATGCTGCAGGTGGTTGATGGAGTAAGAGAGAAGACCATGTTTCCTTCCCATCTAGGAGCTCTACTGGCACAGTGGTTGGAATGCAGGCAAACTCTGCCTACAGTCTGGAGTTCGACTCGGGCTCAACGTTGACCGAGGACCCAGATTGCTGGGGACAATATGCTGACTCTGTAAACCACTTAGAGAGTGCTGTAAAGCACTATGTGGCAGTATATAAGTCTAAGACCAATTGCTGTTTTAGTCTCTATTTAATTTTTATTAATTTTAACTATTTTTATATTGCCCAGAGTTGCTCCAACAGTCTGATTGGTGGCAAGTAATTTAATACATAAATTAATAATGTTTAATAAATAAATGTTAGAAAAGTGTCTTCTCCTGCTCCAACATCTACATGGTCCTGACTCCATTTGCCTTAGAAGAGTCCTAAAGCTTTGGCTGTTCTACCAAGCTCTGGGGCAGAGTGATTTATAACCCCCTTTTTGGTGACTGTTTTAGAACACAGAATAACAGAGTTGGAAGGGACCTTGGAGATCTTCTAGTCCAACCACATGCTCAAGCAGGAGACCCTTTACCATTCCAGTCAAATGGGTGTCCAATCTTTTCTTGAAAACCTCCAGTGATGGAGCACCTACATCTTCTGAAGGGAAGCTGTTCCACTCATTAATTGTTCTCACTGTCAGGAAATTTCTCCTTAGTTCTAGGTTTTATGGAATCCTTCTTCCC
This sequence comes from Protobothrops mucrosquamatus, assembly GCF_001527695.2. Taxonomy (NCBI): domain Eukaryota; kingdom Metazoa; phylum Chordata; class Lepidosauria; order Squamata; family Viperidae; genus Protobothrops; species Protobothrops mucrosquamatus. Next base: position 12,551 of record NW_015388477.1, read on the forward strand.
CAATGTGGTTTGACACGCTTCCTTCTTTATAGTACTACATTTCTGTTTTTAATCTCTACTCCCTGTTTATCACTTAAGAGTTGCTTCAGTGATTCAAGCAGCTAAGAAATAGATTCACCGATAAATATATAAATATATCGACTGCTCTTGAGTGACAGCTTCCAAACAAGCAGTTCGGCTTACCCGGTTTTTAGTGTAGCGGACTCTGCCAGATGCAATTCCTAGTCTTTGAAAGAAAACTTCAAAATCACTGCCTGATCCAAGCTTGTTGATCCTGGCCAGATAGGAGAAGGAAGGGAAGAATTCAAAATTCAATCTTCTTGTAATATTTGGCACTTTTATATTGGGGATAAAAAGAATGGATCTTTGCTGATTGGTTAAGTAGCGTGGTGGTGTTCCCAAGATGGTGGTGTGCATTTAAAAAAAAATTGGTAGTTACACTGTGCCAGTAAGAAACTTGGAGCATAGGTGGTGACATTGTTCTTTGGAACTGAAGTCACTCACTTTGCCCCCTAACTCCAAATTAGAAAAAAAAATAGACCAATCTGAGGAAGCAACCTGATTTTAGGTCTTAAAGCTTAAAGCATTCCTTTTCCCTCTTAAAACTCTTCAAATAAAAAAAAGGGGGGGGGACAGGAGAAGGTATTCTGAATTTCCCACTTCTCACAAGCGAACCATATCATAAGACTAACTGAAGCTCAACAAATTTCTCTAACTTTGGATTCCTGCCCAGCTCAACCCCAAAAGATCCCTGTGACCCAGCTATCGAATTGGAAAAGTCCTGGTGCACTGCCTGAGTTCAGTACTGGGGAACAATATAAGGGGAGGCTTCACGTAAAATTCAGATTAACACACTACAGTTGCTATATTTGCACAGCAGGAGGTATTTTAACAAATGAACCATTTTAGAGCAGTGGTTCTCAACCTTTTTAATGCCGCAACCCCCAACCGGTCGTAAGTCGAGGACTAAACCAGTTGTAAGTCGAGGACTAAACCGGTCGTAAGTCGAGGACTACCCAACCGGTCGTAAGTCGAGGACTTTCCCTGCCCGGGAGTGCCGCGCATGCGTGGTTCCGCCCCCTGCGCCGGCCGAGGTGTAGCTGGCAAGCGGCAGAGACGGAGCAGGCCGACCACCAGCTGGCCCAGCCCAAGGGAGGTAAGGCACCCGCCGGAAAAGGGGAAAAAAATGGCGGACAGCCTTGCTTGGCGACCCCCGTGAAATGGTCGATCGACCCCAAATGGGGTCGCGACCCATAGGTTGAGAACCGCTGATTTTAGAGCTTAATGTGATTACCTAGTCCAGGGATAGGCAACCCTGGCTTTTATAACACCGTGCTCTGATGCAACTCCATTAGGGTCCTAGCCTAGTGTGTTGCAAGATCCTGGTCAATGTGAGAATAGAAGCACACTGCTTTTACAGTTATGCAGCAGATATAAAAGCTATAGTAGTTCTCCCATATGTGCAAAGGTCCCCAGGGCAGGCATGCAAATAAAATGTAGACAACAAGAGCATAACTTACCTGGGTCGCTGATTATTTTCGCTGGAAGGATCCTTCTCAAGCCAACTCTCATAGAGAGATTTTCCTTCATATCCTTCATCAGGACTCGGGACCTGTGGAGGAAATGGAACTTGATCTATCATCCATACTGTTACTTCTTTAAGCATTTTAAATGCTCTAGATTCAAGCTGGTTGATTCGTTAGCTGGTTTGAAGGTTTACCCAGCACAATCAAGACATTCTTCTGGGTTACAAACTTAACAGTAAGTTGATATAACAAGAAGTGTTATCAAAAGCAACAGCCAAAAATAAAGCAGGTGCTTCTACTACACGCTATAGTTTTTATTGTGTGTCCTTGACTATATGTGCTTTCCACAAACTAATATTGGAACCTCTGTGCATTGAGCCCTGTGTGGTGCAGTGGTCAAAGTGCAGTATTGCAGGCAAACTCTGCCCACAGCCTGGAGTTCGATCCTGACTGCCTCAAGGCTGACTCAGCCTTTCATCCTTCTGAGGTCAGTAAAATGAGGACCCAGATTGTTGGGGGCAATAGGCTGACATTGTAAACCACCCAGTGAGTGCTGTGTAAAGTGCTATGGGGTGGTATATAAGCCTAAATGCTATTGCTATAAAAATGATGTTACCATACAGTGGGCATAGCCAACATTTGTAGTTTGTTTTTGCTTAAGATTGGGATGATGGAGGAGGAGGAGGAGGAGGAGGAGGAGGACGACGACGACGACGACAACAACAACAACAACAACGACAACGACTGTGGCCTCTTTGGTGCTTTCTGATCTTGGCTATTTTCTTGCAGATCTTTCATGACCCATGTAGGGAACATCATCAGTGCCAGAAGAGAAGGGGGTTTGTGGAGAGGAGGATGGGGGGGGCAACGTGAACTGGCCTTCCTCTACTTGCCCTGCCTGAGTTTAATTTCCTCTGCATCCCAGAATAACCAAACACTCTGGATGTTGGTTCTTCTGAACCATCGAGGAACATCTGGAATTGGTGGTGCTTTCGTTCCTGCTTCGAAACAAAACAAAATATTTTCCCCATTGTTGTGCGTTGTCCAACCGTACCTCTTTTGTCAAATTATACACCAGTTGGTTCAGAAGAGGAGTGCAGTCAACCCTCAAAGTGTAGTTGCCTGCAACACAAACACGGAAATGGTTTTGAATCAATGTTAACAGTTCCCTCTCAAAAAATACCCTTTTTTTGTTGGGAAAAAAAAATCAAATTGAAACATAGCCTCCGTTACATCAAACTGAATTTGTTTAGGGAAGCAAACCGTCTCTCCTTCTTGCACTCCAGGGAATTTTCCCCCCTCTTGGGATGAATCAAGGCATAAGGTTTCTGACAGCTAGCATGTAAACAGAAGGATACTTACACACATATCACGCACAACCATACAACAACTCCTAGGAGACTGTGTAATTGACATCCCTTGGCAAAAGAAAAAAGAAAAGAAAAGCAAAACACCGGCATCTCCTCTATTCTAAACCAACCCACAATATTATTTCTGCACTTGGATAACTGGAATGTAGTACCGTGCACACATAGCTGTGGAATACAACCTAAAAATTCAATGAGAGCTCTAAATAAAGGTGATTCCTTATGGACTGAATTGTTATGCCTCTTTTTGAAGATTTTGCTGTGCAGGCTCTGAGGTTTTGCTTGATAAAAAAAAAAGTACAGGAAAACCGGAAGTTGCCTTTCAGCTTTACGTTTTTATTCAGCTGAACAAAGACGGGCTCCTCTAAAAGAGAGAAGCCCCAAATGACAAGCAATCCTTGTATTTATTCTTTCTGATTACATAAGCAATCCACCCAGCAAAGCTGACACACATACGATGAAGATTTCACCCAGTAAATCTGGCACACTGTAGATAAGAAAGCAGAAAGAGCTAAAAATGTTCCCTTTTGGGTGTTTCCCTAAAGACATCGTATGTTCCCAGGTGGGTTAGGACATTGGGTGTTTTCCTTGCTGTCCTTTCATGACCCTGCATCCAGGACTCTGCAAAGTGCCCAAAGACAGAGGGGCCATCTGCACATATTCACAATTGATACTTCCTATGCTGTCTCCTAATTCCAGGTCAATAATTTCAGTGCAGGTGGTCCTCGAGTTATGCAGACTGCCCATAATGGAGACTGCCCATTACAGTGATTAGTCATGATGATCGTAATCATAAGTCATAAGCGGTGGTTTGGTACGTATCTCAGTTGTTAAGCAAACCAAAGGTTGACTGTTGGCCCAGTATTGCTGGCATGCGATTGTAGGACACTGCAAATGGCCATGCATGGAGCTTAGTTGCCATTTGCCTAAAGTGTGGTCACATGGGGAACACTGACTGTCAGAAATCTGAATCCAGTAACCCCCAGAAATCTGAATCATTAGTAACCCCCAATAGGTTCATTGGAAATGTGAAAGGTTGCTAACCAACCGATTGTAAGTCGAGGACTACCTGTACAGTAACCATTATTCTATGTAAGTTTGTAATGCCATTATCATCATCATCATCATCATCATCATCATCAAACAATAGTAATTATAATAGCAATAGCATGAGCAATAGCATTTAGACTTGTATACAGCTTCACAGTGCTTTACAGCCCTCTCTAAGCGGTTTATAAAGTCAGCATATTGCCTCCCCCAACAATCTGGGTCTCATTTTACCAACCCTGGAAGGATGGAAGGCTGAGTCAACCTTGAGCCGGTCAGGATTGAACTGCTGGCAGTATGAGCAGAGTTAGCCTGCAGTGCTACAATCTAACCACTGCGCCACCATGGCTCTAATAACACTAGTCAAGGAGAGAACCAACCTAAATTAAGCTGAATTTTCCTGATAGTTAGCACAATTAATCAGTGGAATGGCTTGCCTCCTGAAGTTGTGGGTGCTTCATCATTGGAGGTTTTTAAGAAGAGACTGGACAGTCATTTGTCTGGAATGGTATAGGGTTTCCTGCTTGAGCAAGGGGTTGGATTAGAAGACCTCCAAGGTCTTCTAACTCTGTTATTCTGTTAACATCAGTGATGTTGATCAATCATGTTGGAGTTCAGAAGTTAAGTAGGACCTCACTTGGTTAGCATCTGGATGGGAAACTACAAATCCAGGGACTGGAGCACAGATGAAAAATTTAAAAAATAAATCCAGAAAGAAGGCACAGCTTCCCTACTAATGCCAAGAAAACTGCATGGATGTGTGAACAAGTCTACAAAATCACCAAACATCAGGCTCAACATGAAGGAGACTGTATTTGAACAGCTAATAATAATAATCTGTTTTTAAAATGAGCATCTGTTGCTAGGTAGATGCTCAATTGACTGCGCTAAAAATGAATTTTCCATTTTTTAAAATCTGTTTTATATCTGCTAACCCTCATGCTGCTGGAAGAGAAATTATTCCAATTTTATTTCTTCTTCCCCAAAGAGAAGGGCATTTCAGGGGAAAAAACCCTGTCACAAATTAGGGCAGGATTCATATGCTTACCTTACTTAAAGGTGGCTGAGGGATAGATGTTGGCAATCTGTCTTTCATTGTAGCTTCCCACTTAATCACCGTGTCAACGCTGCTAACACTGGATGTTCTTGCTTTGACAATATATAATGAGGCAGCCGCTCTCTGCATAAGCTGTGTGGTATTTTTAGAGTTAAATTAGATGGGATGGGCGGAGAAAGAATGCGTGTGGGGATTAATTAAGATAAGGAATACCCAGGCTACAGAAACTGAAGGGAACCTTTGCCCTTCAAACTGATTGGAGAACGTGATTTATGACTGCAAAATAAGGGAGGGAAATATGCTGGCAAAATATGTGCTCAGGGGAGGGGAATTCAGATCTTGGCATCCCTCCATGCTGTGCCAGACACTCTGTTACATAATTAAAGACTTTTTAGGAAAACAATGCCTGGAAGTTCTTTGAAGTGTTTCATTAGTCGGAACCATGACACACCGGTTACTTAATTAAATTCAAGGGGACTTCTCCCTGGGGCTCTGTGTACATTAGGATGTGGGCACAGCCAGCAGGGCTGCAAAAGATGGAGAGATGCTTATTAGAAAATAAATATGGAAAGAGAATCTGCCTAAGAATGAGGCAGTCTCCATCTATGTATAGTCTCAATGTCTATCAGGCACGAAAGAGCAAGACCACACATTAAGTTTCAATTAAACTGGTTTATTGCTCATGTTTATATACAGGAATCTAGTTAACTAATGGTTAGCACTATCTGGGCACTAGATAAGGCTTAATGGTGGCGCAGTGGTTAGAATGCAGTATTGCAGGCTACTTCTGCTGACTCCCGGCTGCCAGCCGTTTGGCAGTTTGAGCCTCACCAGCTCAAGGTCGACTCAGCCTTCCATCCTTCCAAGGTCGGTAAAATGAGGACCCAGATTGTTGGGGGCAATATGCTGACTCTGTAAAACTACTTAGAGAGGGCTGTAAAGTACTGTGAAGTGGTATATAAGTCTAAGTGCTATTGCTATTAAAGAGGGGTTGGACTAAGTCCATTTGCGTCTATGTAGTGACTCTAGGCTGATTCCTCGTTTGACTCCACCCCCAAGGCTCTGCCACTTCTCCTCCTACAATGTCTCAGAGTATGAAGGGTGTCCTTCAAACCAGCCTTGATTCCTGGTGACAAATGAATATGCCCACATCCTTTTCTCCCCCCCCCCCCCCGCGCCAAACAAAAGAATTTTTTTTTAAAAAATGGTTTGCCACTGCTTTTCTTCAAGTCTAATCTACAGACCGCCTCCAATCCTGTTTGCAATAGCTTCCTAGTCCAAGCTAGGATTGTGTGTATGATCTGGTTTAAAATGACATAGAATAGAATTACTAAATAATCTGTAGCTTGTTTTATGGGAAGCTTAAAAGGCAAACTACATTTTGTTCCCGTGGCTAAACTGATTACCACTGTGGCTACTCAAACTCATAATTTGATTGTAGGTTTGGATCCTATATGGGTATGTTGCATCCATCTCTTAATACAAGATTGGAAAACTATGACTCTCAAGATATTGCTATAAAGAAAATTCTCCTTTGAGTTGAGTCCAATTTTTCCTAACTTTTTAAACACATCCATGCCATTTTCCTGGATGGTATAGAAACGGTTTAACCTTCTTCCAGAATATTTTTCAACCTTATGGCCTAGACCACAGGCCCACAATTTCTTGGTCATCTCCCAGCCAAGTCCTAGCCAGGTCGAATCCTACTCAAGTTTTACAAGATTGCTCAAGGTTGATTAAGTATACTAAAGGATATTCACCTTCAATGGAAGAATCAGTGTTGATGTAAGCCACAGCCCTTGCCTGAAGAAGTTTGCTGTTTTCCTGCCATTGGAAAAAGAAAAATAATGAACTGTGTTATGCCTATTACTATCGATCATGAATAGCATATAAATCGAAAGTGGGGAACTGGAAACTTTCCAAAAGTTGCTGAACTATAATTCCCAGAAGCTCCCATTGCCACAGCCAATGGAAGCCGGGACTTCATCATTATCTGTGTGGTCAAGCATTCTTCACCCCTGATGTACCAATCATGCTGCACTCTGGTGGCACAGTGGTTAGAATGCAGTATTGCAGGCTAACTCTGCCCACAGTCCAGAGTTCGATCCCAGAGAATGACAGACAATGAGATGGCTGGATGGAGTCACTGAAGCAGTACGCGTGAGCTTAAATGGACTCCAAAAGATGGTAGAGGACAGGACGGCCTGGAGGAACATTGTCCATGGGGTCGCGATGGGTCAGACACGACTTCGCAACTAACAACAACACATTGACTTTGTTGGATGTTGGAAGCCACCTGGGAAGGTCACAAATGGCAATCGCATAATCCTGGGATGCTGCAACCATCGCAAATACACGCCATTGATCAAGCATCCCAATTTTGATCATGTGATCAAGGGGATGCTGCAACAGTTGGGTGAGAACCAGTCATAAGACACTTTTTTTCAGGGGTTATAGGTCAAGGACTACCTGTGCATAAATCACACCATTTTAAAATCCTTCACTCACCTCTGCCCACTCTGTGGAGCCTAATAATCCAAATTCTTCTGCATCCCAGCTGGCAAAAATGATTGTTCTTCTTGGCCTCCAACCTACGCAAGAAAAAATTGAGATTACAGGGAAACCTTAATTCTTTACCTGCTGATGGCTGAAGATGCAAACCTATCAATGTCTACGGACGAATAAGCTTGCGTTAGTTTAAAAATGAAGCCAACAAATCCCTTTTAGCATGACCAAGGAGGTTTAAGCTGCTCAGTAGAAACATCTAGTGTGCCTTCCTTTATCTTTGGAAGAGGATTTTGTTTTATGTAGAGATAGGGGTCAGGTAAAGGTCGTGAGCAGCAAACTGCCCCTCCAAAGCCTGCATGCCTCTTCTCTCTACATGATCTCATCCGTTCACATTGCCATGGTAATGTGGGAAACTACCCCAGGCTGATACATGACCTCACCTGGCTCCTATGATATCAGCTAGCTTACACCAACAGGATGTTGCAGAAAACTACTCCCTGGCTGGGGCCTCCTAGCTGGTATATTCTTAAGGATTGGCAAGGGGTTTCACCAATAAAAATGTTGTTGCTATGCTGATGCCATGTTACTTTATGCTACTTGGAATACCTGTATAAAAGCAATAAACACTGCGAAGGCAGTCAGACATCTTTGCACCCTGCAATGACTGGTCACTGATTCCATCAGTTTTATTTGTTAGTTTTATTTAACCGGCTACACTTATTGAGCAAAGGGTCAAGGTGGCTTAGAATCCACTTCAAATGCATGTTGACATTTAAATCCCAGCGCATCCCCTCTCTGCATGGGGGTTCCCAATTTTTCCATCTACTAATCTTACCTTTCTCCATCATCTTGCCAAAGCTGCGGGCAACCTCTTGAAGGACAGCAGCTCCTGTGGTGGGGTCAATCCCCCCAAAGACCCAGGAATCTCTGTGGCCTCCAAAAATGACATGCCTATCTAAGAAAAGGAAGCATAAGAACAGTACATTTCCATAAAATTCAGAACAAACTTGTTAGATTTCTCTTTTCTATTTCAGAAATGGATGCAAAGGAGGTGGGGTAGCCTGGCAGATGTCTTTGAGGTCCGATAGCCATGGCTTGAGATATTCAGTAGTGTTGACAGAAGAATCAGCACAACGACAAACAGTAGGGGTAAAAGTGAGTCTCCTTGGAAGATTCCTCTCTTCCATTCTAGCAAAAGCAATAGCACTTAGACTTATAGTGCTTCACAGTATAGCATTATAAATCTTCTCTAAGTGCTATAACAATAGCACTTATATACCACCCCATAATGCTTTACAGCCCTTTCTAAGTGGTTTACAGAGTCAGCATATTGCCCCCCCAACAATCTGGGTCCTCGTTTTACCGACCTCAGAAGGATGGAAGGCTGAGCCAACCTTGAGCAGGTGGGAATCGAACCCCTGGCAGTCAGCAGAATTAGCCTACAATACTGCATTCTAACCATTAACCACTGTGCCACCACGGCTCTATCGCCACTGACCAGCTATCGTGTCTTCCACTGTGCCATCAATTTTTGCTCAAAGCTTCTGATGTTTCTACTGACTCCTGTATTTCTTGATATTGTTTTAAATTCCTACTCCCTCCTCAGAACTTAGGCATCAACATTTTGAAGTGGAAACCAACCAAGAAGATACTATATAACCATTAAAACAGAATTAATATGACTGGGAAAGCAATAATTCCAATACCTCCCCAAAAACAAACAATCAGGGATATATAGTCCTTCTTATGCCATCCACTGTAATTGTTGCCTTCCTTAAACACCTGCTCATTTTGGTTTCCTGCTACCCAAAACCTGTCCATTCTTGTTTTAAATAAAGCAATCAACATTCAAAGCTCACCAGGTTCCACTGTTCCTTTGATGCTTCCGATCACATTATATATCCGTGTAATTTGACTGGAGCTATGAACGTGCATCTTAACTTTTCTGCAATAAAAGAAAAGAGAGAGAAAAAGATTTGGCGACAGAGTAGTAAGGTCAATCATAGCAGGAGTACCTTAAAGCATTCACAAGTTGTATTTTTGCAAAAGGACTCAATCCTGCTACAGGTGAAGTCAATCATTTGTTTGCGGCTGGGCAGAAGCATGTTCAAATGGATCCCTGGATTGAATCTTCAGTTATTTCTGGCTTCATTCAATGATCAACTTCTAGAAACAAATATCTAATCTTGGTCATAACCAAATCCTGGCTGCATGTTTATCCAGAAAAATGACTAGTGATTCCAGAAGACGACAATGAGAAGGTTGGAAAGCTGAAGAAACAATACATTATTTTTTTTGCAGCTACACCCATCCTTTCTAACAAGTGCCAGATACTAAGGTGGCCCACTGTGGTGGAATGTAGTCTTGATTCCCATTAGGGAGGGGCTGAATTCCAGAGGAGCAAGAGACAGAAAAGTTTAGATAGTTGATGAAGGAGAAAGAGAGTGAAGACAGCTCCTGCCTAGTAATTCTCAGAGTATATTTTTTATTGATACAAGTGTTTTAGTTTGGCAAGATTTCTGTCTATAGGTGAAGAACACCTATAAATGAGGAACGATAAAGGAAATTGCTTTGGAGTACTTCAGATATTTCTTGGTTTTAGAGCCTGACACTCTCACATTATAGATTTTCCCACAATCGTTAAAGATTGAATTGTTCCCAAGAGCCTAAAGAAACAGAGAAACTGGTAAAGTATCGTAAATTATTTGTATCTTATTGTATTTTATTTTTTTGAGGGGGGGACTGTTCTGATCATTTCCTTATGGATGTTTTATTGTATTACAAATATGTTGTTGTGCCCATTTGAGAGTCCTGTTGTTTGCAGCAGGGACAAATTGAACGAATAGGTAATAAATATGAGAGCATATGTTTCTTCCTTCAGTTATGGCCACATTTATTTCAATTTACATCATTGGGTTGATTTCTGCTCTATTTCTTCCATAGGCTATGTTGTAAAATAATCAGTATATATACAGTATTTCTCTCTTGTGCAAAGACCATTTCTTTCTATGCTTCTCCTTGTAATTGATTGATTGTTATTGACTCTGTGCCATCTACTGTAGAAACTACAGACTCTTATCAACCACAAAGATTTTCTCCATGGTGATTATGCTTAACCTGGTCCTTCAGGTCTTCCAACGATGCACTCATTGCCACACAAGAGTAGGTTGTCTCTTACTCTTTCTTTCCACCTTTCCCAGCATTAGAGCCTTCTCCAGAGAGTTAGTTATTTCCATAATATATCCAATGTGCCTCAAGTCAGAAGTCAGCAGGAGGAGGAGGAGGAGGAGGAGGAGGAGGAGGAGGAGGAGGAGAAGGAGAAGGAGAAGAAGAAGAAGAAGAAGAAGAAGAAGAAGAAGAAGAAGAAGAAGAAGAAGAAGAAGAAGAAGAAGAAGAAGAAGAAGAAGAAGAAGAAGAAAAGAAGAAGAAGAAGAAGAAGAAGAAGAAGAAGAAGAAGAAGAAGAAGAAGAAGAAGAAGAAGAAGAAGAAGAAGAAGAAGAAGAAGAAGAAGAAGAAGAAGAAG